>NW_015632722.1:275783-286372 GCF_001515625.1 Sinocyclocheilus rhinocerous
GTACAGTGGTTGGAATAACAATTTAATTTATAGGTGAACTATTTCTTTAGTCTTCTAATTTAATGGTTAAAAAGAACAAATTAGCCTTCAAATAAAGATTTCATATCTTCCCTCATGAAAGCGTTCTTATTGATTTTCAAAGAATGATTCATGCCTTTTCTCAAAACACTTGTACAAACTACAAAAAATATTATCAGACTTTTTTTGCACTTTTATTACTCTGAAAGCAGTGGTTCTCAATTTTTTTGATTCCAAGGCCCACCCTTGTCCACAACAAATGTTCGAGATGTTTGGGATATACTGGAAAAGGATTAATGTAAAAGATTTTTTGGCCAAAAAGAGCTAGAAAAATATATATTCATAAAAAGTATAAAAATCCCCAAAGATTTAAGATCAGATTTTGTTCATTTATATGACTTTTCATGTCTAGAAATCACGCTTTTAAAATTCTTCAAAGAAAAATAAAACAATTATTGAGCGGGTGAATTCAAATAAGAAATGTCTTGTTTTTAAGTTGTTTTGGCTTATTTTAATGCATGTTTAGTCTTCATTTTAAAGAATTTTAAGTCCTCTTGGCCCCAACTACCTCACTGAGAAACACTGCTTTTTAAAGGAAAAGTTCATCAAAAATGAAACATTTTGTTATCAGATATTATCCCTTATGTCATTCAAACTTGAAACTACAGCTTCAGATGACATGGAAAATAGAGAATGAGTTGTATGGACCACTTTCACAACACATTTTTCACAGTCGCAAACCATTTTTTCACCAGTGCCAAAGATCTGTTTTTGTTTCTCTGAAGATAGAAATTAATACAGTGGTTGGAATAACAATTTAATTTATAGGTGAACTATTTCTTTAGTCTTCTACTTTAATGGTTAAAAAGAACAAATTAGCCTTCAAATAAAGATTTCATATCTTCCCTCATGAAAGCGTTCTTATTGATTTTCAAAGAATGATTCATGCCTTTTCTCAAAACACTTGTACAAACTACAAATTATTAAGACCTCTCAAGACTTTTCCACTTGAGCAGCGGTGAAATGTATGCATGGATGTAATAACCACCACAGAACCACTCAAAAAGAGAGCAAAAAAATCTACTTCTCAGTAGTGCAAATGAATCTGATTACGTTTTGTCAGGGGAGCAGGACAGAGGGGTGAACTGAGGGAGACATGAAGAGAGAAAAACAGAAACTCTGAGACTGCTGAGGAAGAGCGTTTATCACCAAGATGTGCCGGCATTAAGAATTCAAGTCGTTTCAGTAACAGAGGTCAAGCTCTGCAGAGGCTTCATGAAACGGCTAAATATCATCCTTTCTATATTCGTAAATCATTTGTCTGGCCTCGAGAAAAAGGAGCCAGTCAAGCTCTTTTGCTTTCCAGGGCTTAATGATGTTGGAGTCGGTGAGAGGAGATATCGCGCACCCCAGATAAGCACCAATGTCTATGGCTCGTCAACCGTGTTCACAGTTAGCGGGGACATGTTAATCAATTAATGTGCTAAGCCCACATGCCACTCTGTGACGCATTAAAATTTTACTTCCCTCATATGTATACTAAAGAACAGCCCGCACTCACAGGCATATATGCAACACTTTTTTTGTTCCCATGACCTTACTGATTATAACATATGGTAGCCACGTTCACATGAGGAGCGCTACATTATATATTATGGAAATAAGTGCCACTTTATCACCAGTGATCCGGAAAGAAGGTCACAATGGCCTCCTAAGTGAATGTACTTGTGATTACATTAGCTGTAAGTAAAGTAGGTAAGTACCATATATGAGAATATCCACCCGACATTAACACACATCCATTTGAGCTTTTAAGAGAGCGAGCCTGGGAAGCAGTTGGCGTACAATGATGCAGACGGAACCTGAAAGATGTGAAATTTCAAGTGACACCTTTGCAGTCATGGTCTTTTGTAGCATCTGTCCTCAGGAGTGAAACTCTCTCATTCAAAAACTGCAAGTATTAGGTGTTTAATATTGTGTTTAATCTGCCTCCAGAAAACAGTTATGGGAGCGCAGTGTCTGATTGTGTGTGTGTGTGTGTGTGTGTGTGTTTTCTGTATTTTGGAAGTATGGTGTCTTTCCAGTGTCAGCCTGGTCACCTGCTGCAGGGCTCCACCACACGCCTCTGCCAGGCTGACCTAACCTGGAGCGGGACCCAGCCGGAGTGTATCCGTAAGTGTTCTCCATAACACATCCATGGGAATCTGTTAAAATACCAGTTTATATTTGTGGGTGAAGTTTCTCATTTATAAAGGTCAATGCAGAATGTATTTGTATAATTAAGCTACAGAGAAATGGGTCGAATACAAGTCAAAACTGAGACCAGAAGAGAGTTGAGTTGATGTTCAGACAAAGTCCACATGCTCCCGAGTTCAGGACAAGACCAAGAGCTTGAAAATATGGTCTTGGACTTGGCCTGGAGTCCAAGACCATAATTTCATGCTCTTGGTTTTGGCCCATTAAGTCTGAGTCGAAGACTATTGTTTCTTGTTTTTGGTCTTGTATTGGCCGTAAAGTCTAAGACCATCATTTAATCCTCTTGAGCTTGGTCTTGGCCGTAAAGTCCTAGTCCAAGAGTCTGAGGCCATTATTTCATGCTCTTTACCTTGGACCTAAATCTGAGTCCAAGATCATAATTTCAGGTCTTGGTCTTGTCTTGGACTCTGTGTTGACTCAGACTCAACCCCATTCTGGTCTCGACTATAACACTGTCCAGTTAAACTTCAATTAACTATTAAATGCCAAGTGTTCTACAAACAAGAGATTAACATCAGTTAACTTGCATTTGAGACACCATATGGCCAGTTATTTTGTGTTTTTGCTCTGCTAATGATTTTACCTTGGACCTAAGTCTGAGTCCAAGATCATAATTTCAGGTCTTGGTCTTGTCTTGGACTCTGTGTTGACTCAGACTCAACCCTATTCTGGTCTCGACTATAACACTGTCCAGTTAAACTTCAATTAACTATTAAATGCCAAGTGTTCTACAAACAAGAGATTAACATCAGTTAACTTGCATTTGAGACACCATATGGCCAGTTATTTTGTGTTTTTGCTCTGCTAATGACAGTAGTTCCAGAAAGTTCATATTAATAATGACTGTTCATTTCACAACATCCATCACATGCTACTAAGTCTAAAGTATTCATTCCACTGAAGAGAGTAGGACATGTTTATTTCTGTTCTTATATTAACATCAAAAGAAAATATGGTGGAAATGCACTAGAAACCTATTTATGAACACAATCTTTTGCAATATAGGCTTTTACAGTGCAACATAAAGTACTAGAGTGAACTACTCGCCTGTTGTTTGGAAAAAGATGTCTGGACTTGATAGAAGTTACTTTTTTTTAGTCTGACTGAATATAAATGTTTATAGCTATAGTTTCTGTTAGATTGATTACCATTTAGATGTAAATGTGCTCTCCCTCCTCATATAAATTAGAATTCACAACCATCAAATAATGTCATAATTCTCAGTGGCACACTCCTGATAGCCATTTTATTCTTTGTGATTGCTATTAAAGGAAATACTCCACATAGTAAGCCAGAAATCACTTTATTTTCTGTATCAAGCTGCAGTTCGGTTACACAGCAGCAACAATGTCAGTGTGAAAACACCATGTGAGTTACACTGTGAATATTGCTCATTGCTTGAACTAGCAATGTGAAACAGACCTTTGGGTGACTCTGAGACTACTGTAATGATCTGACCAATGGATTGCTTCTCTGATGTACTTACTCAACCATACTAAAAGAGAATCACTTATCTCATATTATCTGAAAGAGGGAAGATTAATGTTTCCCACACAATGGCCACTTGAGTTGAATTGCTTCTGAATTATGTGGGTGATACCCTGACTACACTCCCCTGGTTCACTTCATCAATTGACAAATCACTGATCTCTCTCAGTGAGAAAGGTCCGTCTGTGCTCTTATAGGGTTCAAGCAGACTAACTCCTTGAATAATCCATTTTAATTACTTTGTTAAAAATAAAATGCTTTGTTTGTTTAGTTACAATACCGACAAGAGATTATCTCTTTTTTATCTTATCTTAGTGTGTTTGATCTTTCTCTGACTGTAAAAAAATATACACAGCAAGTGCTTGTATCTTTATATATGTCATCATAAAGTTGAATTTCAAATTCGTTCCCTGTAAGTCTTTCTAATGTAAAATACCCCTGACATCACCTCAGTTTATTTAAAATGGATGAAGATGATTCACTCAGGTCTGGTGGGTTATCATGGTGGGCTACGAGGCTTGTGATTGGATTATGTCCATTTACCAACAGAAGCTCCAAAATCAACAGCATTAAAGCAGGCTGAAATACGAGAAAACAGCTGGCTTCCAATTTCACAAGACAGATTGCCATTCAGTTGAAGAATTTCTAAAGCTAATTACATTTTGCATCATGCCACTACCCCAAAGTTCTGTCATTGTTTTGCAAAAATTTGGAAATTAAAGAATGAGATGGCAAGGAAGACACAGCACTTGTAAATCTGTGATAAAACAGCTTTTGTGTGCTTGCACCTAATCACACCATTTTTTTCCCCAAGTATAATCTAAATCATTCCGTAATTACGCACTGTAATTTTGTTTACACAGAGCAGTTGGCTACTCACAGAGTCAGGCTGAGTGCTAAATCATCTTCCTCATCCCCCTCTTTTATTTTACACAGAATTGGATAATGACTGGCTATCCTTTCCATTAGAGTTCCACTAGATTCGTCTCCAAAGAAATAATGTTGTTGTTTTTCTTGTGCCTTGCTCTGTCCTGAGAATGTATTTATTTACTTCAAGTGGACTATATCATATCATTAATAGCAATGGAAAGTTTTGGCATGCAAAAAGCTATAGACTAGTAGTGTATGTAAAAAAAAATTACATTTATTATATACATTTATTAAGTTATTTATTTTTCATATCAAGTATTTGCACAAGTTGGAGAAAAATGTATTTTATTTTGCTATAAGTAAATATGGCATGATTATGCATTTGTTGGTTTTAGTATCATGATTGTATTCATAATCATACATAATTTTAAACTCCGATCTCTCCTTTAAAATTTATTTTGGCTTTTGGTATCAGTATTAGAAAAGAACATCCAGTCATTTCTCCAGTTTAATTTAGTATGAATAACAATATGAATTAAATGTCAAAGATGTTTGAGGCACATTTTGATTTACATTTTCTCAATAAATGAGCAGAATTTATTGCAATAAACCCTGCACTGCCATGAGGGCCGTCCTTAGCCTGGTGCGAGGAAGGGAGCAGGGCCCCCCTCTGTCCGTTCGCGATCGCGTTCCGGGGGGGTGCGACCGCACCAGTTGCACCCCCCGAAGGACGGCCCTGACTCCCATATTATGCAGCAATTTAACTGGAAACCATAGTAGGTCCTTTCCCTGGTTACATTCTTTTCTTTTGTGGCTGTACTGGTGATGTAGTGATCATGAATAGAAACCCTTATCAAAGTCTTGGATAAAAGAACTGGGTCCAGTGCACCGAGCCAAAACCTCAATCCCGGCTACTTTTGATCAAAGTCATAGTGATGGTGGAGCTGTTGGAATGACTGAGTGAGCATTGGCTTGCGTTTGATCTGCTGGTGTGACAGGTAAAGGTGCGCTACCTTTAAGTGCCATCTGCCAGCATGCATCAATGTCTGCCACACTCAAGGGTCTCCGCCAGCTTTTGTAGGCACAGGAACATGGCGATGTCAGCTACTGAGGGAGAGAGCATAGATCCTCTCTAAAGAAACATGCCATGTTGTCTTAAAAGTTCAAACTTAATTTTGATTTTGCCCACTGAAGTTTGAAGTCTGATTATAAGAGGACCGAGACTGTTTGCTGGATAGTACTTTCATTTCTTTTGTTTCTCTTTTAAAATTACTCTTTGTTTCCTTTGTAGCCCACAGTTGTAAACAGCCAGAGAGTCCTCCTCATGTGGATGTTGTGGGTATGGATCTACCTTCGTATGGTTACACGCTCATCTACACCTGCCAAATGGGCTTCTTTTTGTCTGGGGGCTCTGAGCACCGGGTCTGCAAGTCCGATGGAACCTGGACTGGGAAGATGCCTGTGTGTCGAGGTATCAAACACTTCACATTGTCTGCCAGCACTTTTAACATTCCTATAGCCTGCATACAGAATATTCCCATCAGAAGCATTCAAACGTGTCCCCTCAGATTTTACTAATTGGAGTTTGAATGCAATAATTTGATTTTATTTTGTCTTATTTTAGTTTATTCTATTTTTTTACTTTATGATATTTTATTAATTTTATACAATATGATCAATGAGACATTATTTACTATCAAAAAGTCAAATCTCCTTTTCATACAACAAAAATGCAGGGTAATGACTGGCTGTTCGATTTTATTTTTGCTTGATTTATTAATATACCATTGAAGTTTGGGGTCAGTAAGATTTTTTTAAAATAAATTAATACTTTTATTTAGCAAGGATGCATTAAATGGATCAAAAGTGACCCTAAAGACATTTAAAATGTTACAAAAGATTTCTATTAAAAAAATAGTTATTTTGAACTTAATATTCAAAGAATCTTGAAAAACATTTTTTTTCTAACATTTCTAATAATATGAATTGTTTCTTGAACACAAAATCAACGAATTAGAATGATTTTTGAAGGATCATGTGACAATGAAGACTGGAGTAATGAATGCTATTGTAATGATAAATTACATTTTACAATATTTTCAATAATTATTTTAATTTGTAATGATATTTCACAATATTCTTTTAGTTTGATCAAATAAATGCAGCCTTGGTGAGCATAAAAGCTCATCTTACATTTATAACTTATAAACAAGTTCTAAATTGTTAAGAATAAATTCTGTGTTTTCGTTTCTTTTCGGTCATGCCTTATTTCACATAGACCGCCACCAAGAGCTAAACCAGACATCATTTCGCACTTTACACTTCCTGCCCAAGTGAGCGTGTGCTTAGGTGGGGTGCCGGAGCACTAGCGTGTGGCCAGCATGCTGCAGTGCTGTGATTTTATCTTACTCGTCTTCATCCTGCAGCTCAGAGCACTGCCCCAGCAGCCAGCACACGCCGCCATGCATGCACACAGCTATACACTTCAGGCTTTCCAGTAATTACTGCACATAAACAGATGTGATTGTCTATAAAAAAAAAATTCCCAAGTGGTCGACACAGAGCTTCTCCAAACTGTGATGGGGCTGTGTTTATCCCTCATTTTTCTGTACCTGTCATAAACAGCCTCCATTTGAATGTTCAGCTATGCTGCTTGATATGTTGACCATGTCACCCCCTGCTGTCTGCAGTCACCTGATTTTTCTTAGTGAAAGGGAAGAAAGTAGGCACACTGTTGCCTGGGGATGTTACTGTACACATGAAATGATAAAAGTGGTGCCAATTTGATCTGTCAATCTTTTTTAAACCTTTATTTTATTTTTGCTCTTTCTTTCCCAGCGGGCTCCAAGCTCTCTGAAAAGCCTATTAAACCAGTCCCAGGGACACCGAGTCCGAAGCTAAATGGTGGGTGCACTGTTATTATGAAATGGGGTTTCATTTGAAAGACCACTTATGAGTGTTAAGTGCACCTCATTTAGGATGCATAATTTTGGCTGAACATCTCCTCTATTTGGCCACAGAGAGCAATGGTACCTTAAACATTTGCTATCCGTGATGTATTCCAGACCACAGCCCCAGGAGGAGGGGGCTAATGAGGAGAAAATGGGCTCCAGTTAGTTTGACTGTAAAGTAGTCTGGCAGCTGCAAGAAACTCGACTAGAATCACAAGATCATCCTACTGAACTTTGCCAGACTTTCTTAGAGCATATCTTAGAGTCTTACGTTTATATACTTAGAGAGCAGGATTAAGTAAGAGACAAGCTGGTGTCCAGCAAAGCTCCAGCAGGCAGGAGCACCTACAGCAAATATGATTCCTCTGAGTCACTTTCTAGAGTCCATGACAGAAAGGACAACCCGGATATCCAATATGTTTCCAGAAACTGATGGATTCCAAGATCAGTGAGACACGGAGAACCCTTCGAGCTACTGGGTTCTGAAACGATAGATTACAGGAAAATTGACTGCCTTTGTAAAGACTCAGAGCGTGATATCTGAGAACTCCGGCCAACACATTATTTCTTATCTGGCTCCATTATAAATATCTTAAGAGAATAACTGAATACTTTGTTGAATTATATGCTGAATTATGGCTAAATTTGACTCATTTGCCTTGCTTAAGCAGTAAGATACGAGAGGCTATATTACTGTACATAAATATTTTTATATTAGGGCCGACAATTGAATAAAAAGCCATTGTTGTGTTATATGAGAAAAGCATGAAACAGATATTACACAAAGTAGCTTTAGAATTTTTTTTATATATATTATATAATATATAATAAATGTAATATATTTATGTATATATTTTAAAGTATGTGTATTTCTGTGCATTTAGAAATATAATGTAATATCTATTTTATAATGTCAACTAGATTTTATAAAATAGATCACACAAAATATAGCTCTATATGCATATATATATATATATGTATGTATATATATGGTTCATATATACAGTAGTTGTTTGGCATTAGTATTTTAGCATGACTAAAACAATGTGTCGACCAATCAACCGCCAGAACTATAAAAATATTTTGCTTAATTTTTTTCTGATACTACATACTGTACTCTTTTGGCAATATAAGATATAATATAGTTGTGAATAGGTGTTAATTTGCTTAATTTGCAGTTTAATGTAAATCAAAAGAGAAATTGCAGAAATTTAATATATACACAATAAATATGCAGATGTGTGTATGTGAGCATTATGTATTTTAGAATATGATATGTCCAGGGATAGATATGACTAATACTGAATAATATTATTTTAATATTTTAATAATATTATGAATAATATTGAATGTGTCTTTCATTTGTTTATTTATTCACAGTTCCTGATGATGTATTTGCCCCTAACTACGTCTGGAAGGGCTCATACAACTACAAGGGAAGAAAACAACCAATGACTTTGAGTATCACAAGCTTTAATACAACCACGGGTAGAGTTAACGTCACATTAACGAGCAGCAACATGGAACTACTGCTTTCAGGTGGGTTTATTGTTAAACTCTGCAGATTTACTGAGCTGACAGAACGTCTCGGTTACGTACGTAACCCTCGTTCCCTGATGGAGGGAACGGAGACGTTATGTCGTGACAACATTAGGGGTCTAACTTGGGAGCCCAATCATCTCTGAGTTTAAGAGAAAACGCCAATAAAAATTGGCTAGTGGATTTTGCACGCTGAGCCACTCCCCATGCACATGGGTATATAAGGCGACAGAGCGCATCCACTCATTAGGTTTTACGCTGAGGAGCCGAGAACCTGTCCCGGCAACAGCGAGTGATTCAAGGTTGTGGCATAGGGACATAACGTCTCCATTCCCTCCATCAGGGAACGAGGGTTACCTACGTAATGTCGTGACGACATTAGGGGTCTATGGAAAACGCCACAACCTGAACATCGTCACAACCCTGTGGCGCTGCAAATGTTGACAAGCCGTAGCATGTCAAGACAAAAGCTATGCTAAGGTCGTAACCTTTCCAAAGCCCCAGCGCAAATTCACTGACCTTGGTACAGAAGGGGACCAAATGGTGAGTACATCGCTGCTGGAGAAGGCCATGCTGCTGTTCCGTCCACTAAAAATTTTTGGAAGGGATTTCAACCTTCAGTGAAAGATTGCTTCAAATCTTTCCTATTTGCTCTTTTCAGCCTGGCAGAACGATGGGGAAGCGAGCCTTCAGGAAAAGGTTGCTACGGAGAACACATCCTACCCGTAGGGAGGTGACATGTGGAGATACTGATATGGACTGGCCCAGGGGGCAGTACTACTTATGGAATGGGTCTCTGAGGCAGGTCCTACCTTAGAGTAGGGATGGAACAACTGCCAGAGGAGACTGACAGAGCGGGACTGTCAAGGGAAGACACGGGTTTACCGAGAGGGAAACCTTACCGTGGCAGAATACAGATATGGGATTACCCGTAGGGAATCAAGCCACATGGACACCTAGCCCAGTACAGGGGCTGACCGGGACTCCGAGCATGCAAACACCAGTACTGGGCCTAGCGTCAGACTGCTCCACCAAGTCTGACTGCCAGGGGTGCTGGAGGATGCTCGATCAGGGTTCGCCAACCGGGGAACTCTACTGGGAGAAGAAAGGCGCTTGCATCCCCGTGTGAGGGGGAATGGCACAGCAAGCGAGACACCGAGCCAGTTCTTCCCACCAGTTACCTGTTACCCAACACACGGGAAGAAACCGGCTCTACACAAAGGTTGTAAAACCTCGCAAAGGTGTTAAGTGTCGCTCAGCCCGCAGCTTGATAGATGTCCGCCAGAGAGCCGCCATGCGCCAGCGCCCAGGAGGAGGCAACACTCTGAGTGGAGTGGGCTCTCACCCCCAGGGGGCACGGCTCGCCTTGGGATTGGTACACCAAGGCGATGGCATCCACTATCCAGTGGGCCAACCTCTGCTTGGAGACAGCCTTCCCTTTCTGCTGACCTCCAAAGCAGACAAGGA
>NW_015632722.1:287084-295799 GCF_001515625.1 Sinocyclocheilus rhinocerous
AAGGCACTCTTCACTTACCGAAAATGCTTGGAGGTCCCCGACCCTCTTGATGGAAGTGAGCGCAATCAAGAGCGCTGTCTTAAGAGACAGGAACTTCAGCTCAACTGAATCTAGCGGCTCAAAGGGACCCCTCTGAAGTCCAACCAGGACAACAGAGAGATCCCAGGAGGGTATCAGGGGTGTCCTAGGAGGATTCAACCTTCTGGTACCCTTCAGGAACCTAACAATCAGGTAATGCTTTACCAGGGACCGGCTGTCCACTGCATCGTGATGTGCTGCGATAGCAGCAACACACACTTTCAAGGTGGAGGGTGACAGCCTACGCTCCAACCTTTCTTGCAGAAAAGAAAGCACAACTCTAATCGAGCATCTCCGGTGGTCTCCTCGGTAAGAAGAACACCAATTTGTGAACAGACTCCACTTCAAAGCATAGGCTTGCCTCATAGAGGGAGCTCTAGCCTGAGTGATAGTGTCTACCACCATTGGTGGCAGATCACTTAGGTCTGCCACGTCACGTCCAGTGTCGCCGCACAGGCCATCCTTGGAGATGGGAGCGTCAAGAAAGCATACTTTGTTAAAGTCTTTCATCTCGAACAGGCTGAGCCAGAGATGGCGCTCCTGGACCACCAGAGTGGACATCGCCTTCCAGAGGGACCGCGTCGTGACTTTCATCACCCAGAGGGCGAAGTCAGTCGCCGTGCGTAGCTCCTGCATCAACCTTGGTTTGGTACTACCCTTGTGCATTTGTTAAGGCCTTGGCTTGGTGAACTTGCAGGATAGCCATGGCATGCAGGGCAAAGACTCCACTTCAAAGCATAGGCTTGCCTCCACTTCAAAGCATAGGCTTGGCCTGTAACACTATAAGCTTTGGCAGCGAGAGCTGCCGACAGCTTACAGGCTCTGGACGGGAGATGCAGACAATTCCTCCAAGTGGTGCCATTTTGCGGGCACAGGTGCACCGCAACCGCTCTCTCCACCTGGGGAATGTCGAAGCACCCCCTAGCCGCCCCGCCATCGAGGGTAGTGAGGACAGAGAAAGGAGACGAGCAGCTTCTGGCCGTAAAAGGGGCCGTCCACGACTACGTCACTTCCTCGTGCACCTCTGGGAAGAAAGGAACCAGAGTAGAACGCGGTTGTGAGCCACGGTCCGCACTGAGAAACCAATCGTCCAGCCTCGAGCACTCAGGGCTGGGCGGTGTATTCACCTCCAGCCTGATGCTCACAGCTGCCCGGACAAGCATGGCCGTCAACTCTGGGTCCGATGAATCGAATCTGGTCTGAATCTTCATCCTCAGAGGTCAATAGCCCATCCCCCGATGCTGCAATCAACATCTGATCCCCTGGTGGCACACCGAATGAAATGCGGGGACCATCATAAGACAGCCCAACAGAATCACTCAGCAGCCGCACAGGACAAGCGCTGCAGGAGGAGTGAGAGGTCCGTGGGGCATGGCCCGGCGGTGAAGCTCTCACTGTCACCCTCAAATCTCCCAGAGCACTAGCCGGCTGTCCTCTGCTCGTGGCAGAGAAACCGGAACGGGTAGTGACAGAGGGGTCTGCTCCTTTCCCTTTAAGAACGGAGAGACGCGATCGCAACGTTGCCATGGTCATGCACTCGCAGTGCGGGCATGAACCATCCACGAACGCGTCTTCAGCGTGCTGAATGCCCAGTCACGGAAGACAACGCTCGTGGCCATTGTCAGAGGACAGGAAACGACCGCAACCAAGAGAACACGGACGAAACGGCATCTTTAAAAAGACGCAAATCATCCGTGATTTGCACTTTTAGGAAATCTGCTCTTTTAGTTGAAGCGCCCAGGGGAGTCGCTAAAAGGGACACCGTTGTTCGCGCCGTACCGCCAACCAGAACAGCTTCCCGACACACAGTAGATGGCTTTGTGGAGTATAACAGCTTTTCATACAACCACTCGGCTCCAAAGCACAAATCTAATGAGTGGATGCATGCTGTCGCCTTATATACCAGTGTGTACGGGGAGTGGCTCAGCATGCAAAATCCACTAGCCAATTTTCACTGGCGTTTTCTCTTAAACTCAGAGATGATTGGGCTCCCAAGTTATACCCCTAATGTAAAATTAATAACAGAGTCAAATTAAACTAGACCGTTAATGAGTTAGATCATTAGACTGACTGTACCACCTTCCTCTTCCACTCATGAGACTCACGAGTCTTTATAAAGCTGACATATGCTTTACATCATCTAATTAATCTTAGACACTGCTATTGGCCAGCCATCAGGAATAATCACTGGTGAATAAAGGTGAATAAACAACCAGTCACTCATGTGAAAAATGGACTTGTCGTAATGGTAATGTGATCATAACGATGGGAGCAACAGCGAACCATCAACTTGATTAGTCATCAGCCAGTTGGAGTGCAATGAAATATATCTGTTCACCCAAAATGCTGGAGTGCCACCATAGAGTGTGTGTGCATTTCTGTTCTGCAGTTAGAAAGAGTTAGAGAGAGTGACCAAGACAAGAAGAGAGCAATAAGAGGATGAAACGTGTACGTGAAGCATGTAGACAGCTGTCTGCTCTCTATTCTCTGTCGTAGGTGTCTATAAGAGCCAGGAAGCACGTCTGATGCTGCTGGTGTATCACGTGAAACACACCACACCCACCACACTCAGCAAGATCAAAGAAGAGCAGTGGACCCTGGATGGATTTGTATGTGCACATGTGTCTTGTTTTAGTGCTATTATCTTTTTAGGTTGTTTTGTACAGAAAAATACAGTGTTCTATACTAAAATGCAATGGTGGATGAAGTCCACGCATCCTGTACTTGAATTAAAATACAGATACGCTGATGAAGTATTGCTCCAGTAAAAGTACAACTATATTACATTTCTACCAGGATTATTATAGTTAACTAAAACTAAAACTGAAACTAAAATTAAAACCATAAAACATTTTCATTACTTGAAGTAAAATAAACATTAACGGAAATTCTCATTTTAATTTAGTTTAACTTGTACTAAAATAACTAAAACTATAACTGAATTAAAAAAAATAATGTAAACTATATAGACATATATAAAAAGAACAATGACAAATGACAAAAACAAAACAAAATTACTCAAATTTAACCAATTACTAACATTAAAATGAAAACAGAAAATATTAAAATAAAATTGAATAAAATTATTAATAAAAACTTTAATAGTATCTTAAAACTAAAATAACACTGACTTCTACTTCAGTAAAAGTACAAAAGTTATCAACTACTGCAATCATATCCTGGGGTGTACTGGCCATCTGGAGCACTGGGGCATTTCCCGCTGGCCTGATGGTCATTCTGGCCTGCCGTGCAGTCAGCTTGCCGTGTGATAGGCTGATATGCAGCTTGGAATGAATTGATGGACCTCTCAGAATCTACGAAACAGGCTATCGCGGTTTGAAAATGGCACAACCACATGACCCAACGTCAGCGACGCACTGCCTGTTTGGCTGTATCCAGAGGCTATATCTTCGACAATCGTGCAGCAGCGGAGGTAGCCTGGGATGAAGTCAAATTCCTGGCCTGAATTATTGTCTCAGTCCGCAACTTATCATATCAGTTGAATTAAAAAATGAATCATTAAATATGATTTGTGAACCAGTTCAATCAACTCAAAAGAATGAGAATGATTATTTATTAATCAAACATGGCCATCTGGTTCTGACAGCGGGTGCTGGTTTCTTCACTTCAGAATAACAAGAAAAGGCATGTTTTTTTTTTAAACATACAGTAGTGAAGTGAAATGTCAAATATCATGCTTTAGAATGTAGTAACATAGAAGTTTCTCATAATTTAATGAACTTAAAATTATTAAAATTATTAAATTAAAGTATAGTTAAGGAATAAAAAAAAATATTTCATTACTGTCCACCATTGCTAATGTGAATGCAAACTGCTAATAAGATATTTCAGCATGTTGATAATTTCTTTGTCAATTTATCTTCAGTTTTATTTTGGCAATCTGTGTGAGCAGTAGTGATTGTAAGTGGAAAATATATTCCCATTGGTCTGCAAGGCAATTGATCTGTTTGATTGTTTGCCGGCAGGTGTCTGCTGAACCAGATGGGTCCACATATGTCTTTCAAGGCTTTATACAGGGTAACGACTACGGCCAGTTTGGCCTGCAAAGGCTAGGTATGGGAGCCCATCTTGATATTTTTTTCATGCTGCATTGTTTCATTGTAAAATATTTTATCCCACCCTGTTTCATCAATGTTTCAACAATTTTGGCAAAAAAAAAAAAAGTTAATAACACACGAATGCATACAAAAATGAAAATGAATGTTTCTCGATCTCTTGCAGGTTTGAATATGTCGGAAAGTAATAATTCTTCAAATCCACCACATGGTACAAACAGTAGCTCTGTGGCCATAGCAATCCTTGTGCCTTTTTTCGCCCTGATATTTGCAGGCTTTGGATTTTATCTCTACAAGCAGCGGTGAGTCTTGCCGTCTATCCTCATTTGTCAAAGTTTGTTTGTGGAGTTGTTATTCTAGACAGATCAGAACGAATTTAGAAATTAGTCTCAGACAAAATCATCATCATTTGTTGCAGGATGGAAAGAAATAGACGGTGACAGATACTGTCTTTAGAGACAGAATTAGCTCATTTGCAGGTTATTGAATGTGATCATAATTAGATGCTACCTTTCTTCCCTGCATGATTCCACGTACCCGCTGCCACTCTACGTCTTTCCAAACTCTCAAAGCTGCTACAGATTTTATTCTAATGACGTTCTGATGTCGTGTCTTGTGTGTATGTTGTTTCGCTCTGACAGGACTACTCCAAAAACCCAGTACACAGGCTGTTCAGTTCACGAGAACAACAACGGGCAGGCCGCCTTCGAGAACCCCATGTACAACACCAACGCAAAGTCCGTGGAAGGCAAAGCTGTCCGATTTGACCCCAATCTGAACACAGTCTGCACAATGGTATAATTAGGTCCGCCTGACTCGAAAACATCTGGAGTTTTTTTGTTTTTTCATTTAAGGATTTTTGCTTCATTTTTTTTAAATGGAGGTGGAAACAATAGCATTACAGTCATGGACGGATTTGTCTGAGACTCACAGAGGATGTCTAGCACAAACGCTGTTGCCCTTCCTCTGATATATAAAGCACACTCTTCAGGAACCATTTGACCATGTGCGTCCGCGGAGGACATGTATGAAATATGAAACACATTGTCATGGGGGATTTTTTTTTTTGAAGACTCACTCTAAAAAGCTTCTTCATGACGGAAAGCATGAAGAGATTCTTCTGCTACCTTATTCACACTCCGTGAGTGCTTCTTCACAGTTGACTGGGTATTTTTTTAGGGGAAAGGGATCTGTAAATCTACTTGCATATATATGAGGAGCATTCACCACCTATATTTTTGTGTTATATATTACCACATGGGAGAGGCCAAGAGAGAACTATTCTAGCAAGAGTTTATGAGGAGATTCACATCGACCCATACATTATTTCCCTGATGGTTTTGTACGGTACACAAAGTTTTATTTACAGCTCATTCACATTCATTCCTTTAGCTTTGGTTCCTAATGACACCAGTCATCTCTGTGACGTTGCGGCATTCTGTAATGTGTGATGTGTTTGGGTAAAACAAGAGAGAAAATGTGTGGAAAAGTGGCGTGTCGTTACCTCCTGAGGATTTTTTTTTTATAATTGTTATAGATCTTTGATATTCAGTATGTGTGTCTGTTGATAAGCACCCATCTTCAGAATGGGCCGTAGGACAAATGTCAGCATTTTGACCTGAAGCCTGCAGATTAATTTTTCTTTTCTATTTATTTTTAATTGGTGTTTTAGTGCGGAAGTGTCATTGAGCTCCATTTGTATTTGGGAAACAAATTTGATATGATAATTTGGCCATTATAACAACTTGCCATTCTTATTATTACTGTTATTATATAAAAATTTGTATAAAATGAAATGCACTTGACATTTATACAGTATACTTTTATATAAACCTCAGATTACATACAGTAACAGACAAATGCATGTTTCTTAAGGTATATTGATATATGGTGGCAACAATATGATCATATCTATCGTGTACATACGGCCCGTGAAACACCTTTCCAGTTATGTCTGACCTTGTTGTGTTTTACACTAAATACATTCATAAAATCAGCAGCAAAAGTTGATGATTTGACCTTAAAAATATCTAAAGTGGGTTTGGTTAACCTAAACAAAGTTATTATGAAGAAAATGTAGACATATCACATTGTCAACATGAGAGGCACACTATATGTGGTGGCAGGAGATGAAGTTATGAACACTTTTTGTCATAAAAAAGCAGGGTCAGACACTGTTGGTCATGTGCTTCCAGGCCTGCAAGCTGTGAGATTCATTCCAGTGCCTTCTAAAGTACTCACCACCACATTTTCCTAAACAGGTCATATTGAAAGGATATTGAAAATAATTATGTGTCAGTAGAATGAATGTGATATTACAGTCCAGGTCAATGTTGTGCATCGGCAGGAGTGAATGCTGCAGTCTTCAGGAGGCTATGCTGACATCACTGTCCTGGAGTTCCAAAATCCAACAAACCAACCTGTGATATTTTTTGCATTGATTTTTGCACTCAGCCATAGGGATTTGCAGTCTTGCACGTCATTGACATTACTGATTTATTTTAATTTATTATTTATCTCTAGGAACTTTTTTTTAATACATGGCAGATTTTTACACAGTGCCTACCAAAAACCATGTGACCCAGGTCTGCTGCTTCCCCACTTCCTCTACTCATGCCTCACCTCTGCCATATAGTTTATGTATTTTAATTTCTCCCCGCTAATGAAATGTGTGGTTCAGATATTCAGTTTTATCCAACACTGTTGCTCGTGTGAGACATTTTATGTTCCTCCGCCAGTCTGAACTTATTTGCCAACAACAGCTTTTGCTATAACTGACTGCAATAAAAGAAAACACACATTTATGATAAAAAAAATAGGCACTTTTTGATCAAACAGATGAATATTTGCAGTACAGCTTGTTACTCCTCCCATGCTAATGCATTCAAAAGAAATATAAAAAGAGGGTAAAAAAATAATTACAAAGTTTTGTAAAGAAATATATTTTTATGAAGAAATTATTTGTACAATGTATGAAACTATTATGTAAATGTTCAATGCAATGTAAGATTAAAAAGGCTAATTCCTTTTGTAATGAGTGTTCTGTCTTTTTGTAGTTTTGATGATCTGGAGCATTTACTCAAGGTTTTTCTTGTGGAATTAGATCAATAACGAAATGTGGGCTGCAAAGATAAGCCAAAAATCAACAGGCCAAAGATATCATCATGTTTTAAAGGGGTCATATGATGCGATTTCAATTTTTCCTTTCTCTTCGGAGTGTTACAAGCTCTTGGTGCATAAAGAAGATCTGTAAAGTTGCAAAGACTAAAGTCTCAAATTGACCGGGCATCATCACAGTATGGTGAGGGGCGTAACATTTTCATCACACGCTTGAGGTATTCGGCCAATCACAACGCACTGGATAGCTGGCCAATCACAGCACACCTCGCTTTTTCAGACCGATGAGCTTTGTAAAAATCGACGCGTTTCAGAAAGGCGGGGCATAGAGGAGAAACAATAATGTACAGTATGTGGAAAATAATGTTTTTTTAACCTTAAACCGCATAAACACATTTCATTACACCAAATACACCAAATAATGTTCTTTTTAGCAGCATCATATGACCCCTTTAAAACATATTCTTAATATTATTCAAATAACCCATCCGATCCATCTCATAAACTCAGTGTGAGCACTGTTCTGCACACAACATGACTGATTCGAATTTCACAATAAAACATTCCTGTTTACCCCCTGCTTAAATGTCACACTTGTTGGCTTCAGTCACATTTCTGTTGCTATGCAACCACTGGATTGACACCTTCTATCACAATTTGATGCATTGAGTGCAGGAGTTAGAAGCTGCTGAAATCTCTGTAGTGTGGAGCAATCTCATTTCCCCTTTGACACTGTCTTAATTGCAGTAGCTATATGTAAATTAATGAACTCCGCCCATAACAGCTAGGATTGACGCATCCATCAAGTGAGTTCATGTATGACTTTGCGGTGAACTGTGCCTCATACTATTTTGGCTGATCACAAGGAAGAAGATACTTCCAGCAAACTTCTAAAGAACTCAGAATATTGTTTTCCTGTGGCCCATGAGGAAATTAAGGGAGTAAGTATATGACCTAAATGCTGCCATTTTTGCTTCTTTTAAAACTTTTGAATGTTAATTGCAAAGATCTTTTTTTGTCAGAATACATAGCTACGTTTTAAAGACCGCCAATGGAAAAAACGTGAAAGTGAAAGTGACACGACGTTGGCCAAGTATGGTGTTGCATACTTGGAATTTGTGCACACACACAGCAGTGAGTAGTGAACAAACACACACACACACACACACGATGAACACACACCCGGAGCAGTGGGCAGCCATTTTTTGTTGCAGTGCCTGGGAAGCAGTTGGGATTTCCTACTGTAAATATATTAAAACTTAATTTTTGATTAGTAATATGCATTGCTAAGAACTTCATTTGGACAACTTTAAAGGTGATTTTCTCAATATTTAGATTTTTTTGCACCCTCAGATTACAGATTTTCAAATAGTTGTATCTCGGCCAAATATTGTCCTATCCTAACAAACCATACATCAACGGAAAGCTTATTTATTCAGCTTTC
>NW_015632722.1:299795-309930 GCF_001515625.1 Sinocyclocheilus rhinocerous
AAACTTTATTTTTGATTAGTAATATGCATTGCTAAGAACTTAATTTGGACAACTTTAAAGGCCATTTCCTCAATATATATATATTTTTTTGCACCCTCAGATTCCAGATTTTCAAATAGTTGTATCTCGGCCAAATATTGTCCTATCCTAACAAACCATACATCAATGGAAAGCTTATGTATATTCAGCTTTCAGATTATGTATAAATCTCAATTTCGAAAAATTGACCCTTATGACTGGTTTTGTGGTCCAGGGTCACATTTGTCAATTCAACCAGAGGCATGAAAATCCATCTTTGAGAATTCAAAAATCTATATTTGAATTGCATGTGTTTAATCAAAAAACATGCCACAATGTGAGGAAATAAATCATAAATATTTTTAAATACTTAAATACATTTTGTATTAGTCTTTGTTGAGCTGCATAGGCTTAAAAGTTATTTGTGTGTGAAAATACAAAAGATGGTGATTTTTTTTCCTTTGTCTGCAAATTCACTTTGTTAGTGCTACAGTATTATTGTATAGAAGAAAAAAAAACATGAATCAAGGTAGGATTATAGAATCTAGGTTTTTCCATGCTGTCTGAAAGGACGATGAAAGAGAATAGATGAAACAAACTCATGAAGTGCTCTGTTCTTGAAGGTGTACATTCCTGGCACAAGACAGACCTTGAGATACTGAAACACACACAGTGATGAATGTAAGGCCAATTTCAGTATGGCAAGAATTCAAACAAGGTGAAACACTGCTAAGGTGCAACTGAGGGAGCAAGACAATTAATTGCATAATTATACTGCTTTCAGTGCTAAAGTTTTCATTATTATTATTAATAAAATATACTGTTGACAAAAAAACGCTCCTAGATTAACAATAGTCTGTTTCTAGAAGAAGGAAAATATAGAAATGTTTTAATTAACTTCCCCTAACATTCTATACATATGAGATTATATAGCCTATAATCACAACATAAACTTCATCAGCATAAAATAATGCAAATGCACACGTTGCATGATAGTCAAGTTACCTTTAGCGCTTTAAACAATACATATTGTTTCAGAGCAGCTTAAAAGTAATAAAAAGAAAATGATGTAAACTTCATAAAATATGAGACAAATTCAAATTCTGATGCAAAGCAGCTCTACAAAGACAACAGAGTCATTATTTTGCTTAAGTCAGTTCAGTGTTGATTCGGTTCAGTTCAATAACTGTGAAGTTCATCAATTATGAAATGAGTTCAATTCTCTTGACAGAAGCTCTACAGAAGACAATAGTGTTATTCAGCTTGAGTCAGTTCAGTGTTGATTCAAATCAGTTCAGAAACTGTGTCCGTTTTGCTAAATGCATCAATTATGAAATGAAGTTGAATCAGCTATAAAGCAGCTCTGCAACCCATTGTAACACACCTAAGGATAAAAAACATGGTTTTCACATGTTGTTTTTGTTGTAATTTTTGATATGAGTAAATTAAGACAAAAAAATTTGGTTTAATTGTGCATTTTCTCATTAACCAAAATATTAATTATTGACTAAAATTTAATGACATTTTAGTCAAAGTGACTAACATAATGAATATGAAATGAAGAAATATTGGATTAATAAATTTAAAGGATATTTTCGTCAAAAGTCAAACACTATGACAAATTTAAAAATAATAATAAATTAATTAAAAAAAATTAAAAATGAGCGCTGTCAGCCAATGGCTGACAACTGATGTATCCGATTGATTCATCTTCACCAACACCACCAGGTTTTAGTGCTCCCCCACCTCCAACACCCCAATTTAACCCTCCAGTATAAACTTGCAATATTTCTCCAACGTAACAGAAAGCCATTTCAGAACATGAAGATGCAGAAGTATAATCCTGTAGTCTAATGCTTATACTTCTGTCACAGTAGTGCTGAGGTTCATGTCCACTCTTTCATCTCACCACGGACACGTTTTATATCACAACAGCTTCAAGCGTATGTTCTCTTTGAGACGAACCAGCAATTTTTCTCTTTCTACATCATTTCACGCCAATAGTAAGATCAAGGTTACTGGTAAAAGTTCTCCTTTGCCACAGTAAACTGGGAGATGACACAGCAACGTTTTGCTCCTAGCATACCACTTTAAAGCCGGACACTGAAGGGGATAATAGAATCACAGGCAGAGAGAGATTAGAGTACAAAGCGCAGGAGTGAGTGTGATAACCAAGACAGACTCCAGCACTTATTTACTTTCAGCCTTAAATCACATGTTTCATTCACCCTTTCTAGCACATACTGGAGAGCATATACTGGAGACCTTCACCTGTTCGTGACAGAAGCAGCAGCAATAGCAGGTTCCTGAAAGATTTGTTTGTTTGAATCAGATCTTTAAAATAATTATTTGATCTGGCTCGCAAAACCAGTCTGGACTGCATTTCCTAAAAGCATTGGGAGCCTAAGTTGATCAAGACCACTGAAGGCAATGGTTTCTACTTTCTGCTTATGCTTACAATGCTGGAAACTCAGCCCTGAACAATTCATTCACAAATAATCAGGCTGATTCTTTGCTCTGACTCAGTAACTGTTATCATTAAATAGAACTTATCAGGACACCATATTGAATTGAAAACGAGGCTGTGAGGGATAGACTTACAGTCTTTGCAATGGCACGCACTGTATACTGTAAGGGTCCTAGATCATGTCATTTTCATAACTCGACTTTCAAAACTGTTTTATGGAATTTTTGTCTACTGAAAGTAATTTTTTTTATCTGAACAATCGGTTCTGCACAATGTTAAACAACAGTACAATCCATCGAATGCACTGTAATTCTATCCCTCGCAGACTCGTTTTCATTTAATATAGCGCTACCCTGACAAAGGTCTATTATGGCTTGAATATGGCTCTGTTCACACAAAGCTATGACTTGAGAAGACTTATATAGTCTTAGAAGAATATAGTGCACAAATCGTGTGAACAACAATATGATACCTTTACAGAGATTTTGGGTTCTTAAAGGGATACTCTACCCAAAAATGAAAATTGAAGATTTAAAAAAAAAAAATCCATCTCTGGGAGTTCAAGTGGATATACTGTATAGTGACCCAAAATTTGATGATTTGAAAACCACACAAAGCGAACACGACATACAACCCCAGTGGATGAATCAATGTCAAAGTCAAAATCAAAGTGAAAAGATATACATGTGTAAGAGCAATACTAATATTTTAAACTTTTTAGTGTTTGGGCACCTATTCACTTGCAGTAAGATGACAATGACAAAGAAATGACAATTCTGTCATCATTTACTCACCCTCAAGTTGTTCCAAACTGTAGGCTATGTGAGGGGCTGGAAAAGAGCGACCAGCACCATATATTTACTCCTTTCATGTTCCACACAGTAGACTGAAAGTCGGGTTGGGAACAAAATGAGGATGAATAATTTTAATTTTGGGGGTGGACTGTCCCTTTAACACCTTACCCTTGCTCTGCTGCGTAGAGGAAAGCACTCAGTCATGAGTTTTCATCTCTGGCATGCCTTGCGATCACCATTCCTGCGCGTCTACAGCAGATCCCATACTGTTGTTCTCATTTCCCACTGGCTGCAGATTCAGATTGCAAATGCACTCATGGTTACTCAAGAGAGCGTGTGCAGATGTCTTCGCTGTGTTTCTGTCTTTCGTCTGCATCTGCCCGCGTCCGTGTGCTAATTAGATTCTTAGAGGCCTGATTAAGCACACTGAGCTCGAACCTCAGCTGTGACAATGACAGGCCCATCCAGCCCCGGTGGAGGACATGACCTGCAAAGGGCAGCTAAAAGACAGTTCAACAAAAATTCTGATCAAGAAGGATTGGCAGAGTCTTGGTGAAGGAGAGATAGAGAAGTTTCTCTTCCATTGTTGCTCAAGGTCACTTTCCTTTCCGCTTGCTGAAGAACAAGTGTCTCCTGCAGATTGCAAATGCACTCATGGTTACTCAAGAGAGCGTGTGCAGATGTCTTCGCTGTGTTTCTGTCTTTCGTCTGCATCTGCCCGCGTCCGTGTGCTAATTAGATTCTTAGAGGCCTGATTAAGCACACTGAGCTCGAACCTCAGCTGTGACAATGACAGGCCCATCCAGCCCCGGTGGAGGACATGACCTGCAAAGGGCAGCTAAAAGACAGTTCAACAAAAATTCTGATCAAGAAGGATTGGCAGAGTCTTGGTGAAGGAGAGATAGAGAAGTTTCTCTTCCATTGTTGCTCAAGGTCACTTTCCTTTCCGCTTGCTGAAGAACAAGTGTCTCCTGCCTTGAGACTTGATGGATGTCTCATTCTGGGCTGACACTGTGGGCACCATATGAGAATAAATGCATGACAAAGCCCTCCACACTAAAGCTCACAAGAGAGTTATGATCATTTCCAATTAAAAGTAAGCAATTCAGTTGTCATGGAGGAGTAATAGAAATTCATATTCTCAGACTAGGAAACCCCTCACCCTAAAGGTAATATGCTGGAAATGACTGTCCCTGTTCATTCCCCAAAGCACCAGTGATTTATGCAAAATACTTTAAGAGGTGGTGCTATTGTCATTAAAAGCAAAGGACAACCTAAGGGCATCATGCAACAGCAGAACACATTCACCTTAGGTTCACTCTACATGAAGGTGTTGTCTCTGTAGAATATGTGTGTTTGAGATAAATACATTAAACACATACATTGCATATATATATATTTTCAATTGATTTACTTGTTAATTTGTCTAGATTAACTGAAAAATCCATGCATTTCCATATCTCTTTATCGAAAGGTTATAAAATATTAGGTCAAGTTTAGGTACATAATTATCATCATTTACATATTCCAAAACAAAGTTACAGCAGGACAGCATCTTGCCAAGTAACTCCCAGTTATATAAACATATAATCTTAAACTTTCCTTTCAACACAACTGCCATCCTATAACCTCCATCCAAATTTTATACTACACTTGCAATAGGTTTGTTCTCAAATAAATACTAGAAAGTAGTAAATTGCCAAGCAGGTGTCATTTCTTGGCACAGTTAAAGTTTATTTCAGGTAAATGAGCATAACAGGCTGCAATTTTTTCAAAGGGAGAGTGTCCTGCTGCAAATAAACCTTTATTCCTTGCCGTTCCGTACTTCTACACAATAACTTAAATTTAATCAAATCTATTAAAGTCCGACACAGTTTGGCATTAATGGTTAGAACACTGTATCCTGGTTCTTTATCATTTGACCTTATTTGACACAAGAACTGCACTGTTCTGAGACACTTTAGTGAAAAACCACCTAGTGAAGTATAAGTTATGTGTTTCTTTACTTTTCTTACAGTAACGAATGGCATGTATTTTTATTTATTTATTTATTTTTATAGCCTAGACTGTAGAAATGCTTTAATGTGTTGAGGAAAGCATGACAATTCTTGATTCTAAGTTTTATTTACCACCATATTGGTAAAAAAAAAAAAAAAAGGAGTAAAATGTATAAAAATCAAGATGCATTAAAGCTTATGTTTATTCATAGTGCTTTATTCATCCATCCCAGAGGCAGCGTCAATCGTTACTAAGGATGGAGTGTGAGCACCATCTGGTGGCTATAAAATGGGATTTTATGGACATTAAACTAAACTAACTTTGTAAAAAAGAAAAAAAAATTGACAGATTATACATTTAAAACACTTATTTTGAAGACTCCGACTTCCATGGCAGGGTAATTTGTCTTCTTGTGTGTTTGTATATTTTCAGTGTTAGACAGCCATTTAAAGTCCAAGAGACCGCGAATCGTGAAGATTCTCTGATCCTTTGACAACTCCACTGTGAATTAGGGTTATTCATCAACTTAAATCGTTTCGTTAGATACTTAATATGTATAAATATATGTTGTTCTGAACCTTATATCTCAGTTTCAAGATAGGCTATAAAGCAACGCAAGACTTTGCTATAATCATCATTCTCATCATAACATAAAAATAGCAACTTGATCTTCCAGAAAAAAAACGTTATTTCTGCCTTACTAAATATAGGGCCCATTTTAATGTTTGGCTGAGCGTTTGTCTCAACTATAATAATTGTCTAGCTCAACTAACTGACATTCATAGAGGGGAAAAACAGAAAATACAGCCATGCGGATTTGTAATCATCAAAATTGCATTTCGTTTTCATTCTTTCAATTTTTCATGTACATGAACTGCCTATTTCTGTCATGTATACAGTATGAGCATCCCTCATAGTATGAGTTTCCCTCATTAACATCCAGCTCGTTTTAAATGAAGCTCACGGTGGGAGGGGGCGTCGCCATTTTGTTTGTTTTAGTGAAACTGTACAGTGGGAGGAGGGTGAGAAAGGTACCCTAGATACGGTTGCTAAATACGGAAAGCTACGATAGGACCGTTCCGCGTAAGTACTTTCGGCGAAAACATAACTAAAAATGGATTTAATTGCATGCATTGGAATCATAACCATTCGATTTCATCATGCAACTTGCTAGAATATTCCATTCCCCCTCCCTACACCAGCGACAAATGACAGACGCTGTGTAACATCACCTCTTTATGTTATCACTTAAAATGTCTCAATTAGGGCTAAAATGACTTATGTGGAGAATGCGTTTGGCGTCTTTGCGCATGCAAAGCCCGAGGAAAATCCGCACCTGGCGCGCGCCGCAGTAGCTACAAATTCCAGGCAGATGTTGATCTCGCGACAGCAGACCGTTAGCTTTTCTAACAACATATGTCCTTTTTGTTACATTATTAACAGTTATTACATGTATCATACATTTCGTAGACTATTAAATATTGTAATAACACCATTACGAGTTGAATAATAAAAGTGCAGGGGTGCGCTGATACTGTATGGTCACAGTGCATGTGTGCGCATCACTCAGGCCCCTCCATCACTGACAGTCACACACCCATCTTTATGTATGAGAGGGGATATTTTGGAAAACGTGACATCTAGATAATTATTTTAATAAAAAAATATAATAGTTAATAAAAATAAAACGGTCAAATACTGCATGCATTTTCACCTTAGTACAGTTTTGCATCAAACATTGAAGTAGTACATTTTGCATTATCCAAAGCGACTTACAAATGAGGACAGTAGCAATCAAAACCAACAAAAGAGCAAAAATATGTAAGTGCTGTGACAAGTCTCGGTTAGTAACGCAGTACACGTAGCAAGTTTTTTTTATGAATAAAAAGAAAACAAGTAGAATAGAGAATGTTAGTGCTAGAGGGTAATTTTTTATAAATAAAAAGAAAACAAGTCAAAAGAATAGAGAACGCTGTAGTTAGAGAGTCATTTTTATAATAAATAAAAAGAAAACAAGTACAATAGAAAAAGAATAGAGACCGCTAGTGTTAGAGGGTCAATTTTTTTAAATAAAAAAAATAAGTTAGAAAATAAATAGAGAGTGCAAGTGTTAGAGGGTCAAGTTTGTTTGAATTTAAATAAATAAAAAGAAAACAAGTAGATAAAATAGAAATAGAATAGAGTACTAGTGGTCAAGTGTAGCAGGCTACATCTAACATCTAATATTACCAGTAAATTCTTAAAATGTAATGGCAAGCTATAATTTCACCAAATGGAATTGTTAAATTATTATGTCTTTAATCTTATCTGATATTCCTAAACATTTACGATAAACACCCAACAAGGCAAGAAGACGCTTAAATAACAACTAGCGATGTCCATCAAGTTCGCTAATGAATTGTCCCTTTGAGTCAAATCTTTTGATTGAAACCGTTTCATCAGCAACACACATACGAGACCGATTTAATAAATAGCATATTGCTTTATGACTAAATGTGTAGTAATGTAAATGCAAACTACAGTAAGTTCTCGACTTTATTTAAAGGTACTGCAACAAACTAAACATGGATACATGAAATTACATGTAATTAGAAACTTAACTGAATGTTGGTTGTATGTTATGACAGAATGAAATTATTGAATCTTATTTTTAGAATTCTTTGAAACAAACCATTTAAAAGACCTGAGTGACGCTATTGCCAGCATAAAAATTAAAGAATGTTTTAAAAGAAGTTTCCTGAGCTGTCTTATATTGTTTGGTCAGACTGACACAGTCCTGCCACAAACTCAAACAAACAGCAATGTTTTGATACCGCCACAGACCCACAGTATTGAAACTTTCAGGGCATTAAACTATGTATGGCTTGGTTAAAGTTTTCTCTGCATATTAATTAGGGGAAAGTTGATTAACATTAAAAAATCACCTTTTAGAGCAATCAAATGAATAATTGTGCCTAACAGCAGTGCCATTTTATTCTGCAGGATCAGCGTCCCCCACCACCTCAGTGTGAGAAGGTGCAGGGACGATGTTCTACGCCCACTTTGTCCTCAGCAAACGTGGGCCGCTGGCCAAAATCTGGTTGGCGGCCCACTGGGATAAGAAGCTGACCAAAGCACATGTGTTTGAGTGCAATCTGGAGAGCAGTGTAGAGAGCATCATCTCTCCAAAGGTTAATGGATTCTCTTGAAATCATGCTGTTTAGGTTTATTTTTGTAAATGTTTCTTGTGGATTAAATTTTTTTCTTTGTTTTTAAATGTCATGACAGAGCTTAAAGGGGTCATATGATGCTGCTAAAAAGAACAGTATTTTGTGTATTTGGTGTAATGAAATGTGTTTATGCGGTTTAAGGTTCAAAAAACACATTATTTTCCACATACTGTACATTATTGTTTCTCCTCTATGCCCCGCCTTTTTGAAACGCGTCGATTTTTACAAAACTAATCGGTCTGAAAAGCGAGGTGTGCTCTGATTGGCCAGCTACCCATTGCGTTATGATTGGCCGAATACCTCAAGCGTGAGACGGAAATGTTACGCCACTTACCATACTGTGATGCCCTG
Organism: Sinocyclocheilus rhinocerous; assembly: GCF_001515625.1. Taxonomy (NCBI): domain Eukaryota; kingdom Metazoa; phylum Chordata; class Actinopteri; order Cypriniformes; family Cyprinidae; genus Sinocyclocheilus; species Sinocyclocheilus rhinocerous. The sequence goes on from NW_015632722.1 coordinate 308,633, forward strand.
TCCGGCCGGAGCGATGATTCAAAAACATGAAAACCCATTATAAACGAGGCATTCGTTGCATCCAGTGGGGACATAATTACGGATTATAATGACTTACACTGTCTTTTTACGCGTTGCGTTGCATCGCGCCGCGTAAACATAAAACCATGTCTGCATTTGCGATCGGAGAAATGACAAACAACAAGCCCTACTCTACACTGCCCAAAAAACTCGCTTTAAATATATAAAATATAAAAACGCTTTAAATATAAAAAACGTACTTACAGACTGTGAGTCAGAACTGCCGGCATGTTAGTCTAACGTTACTCTCCCAGGATCAGTAACCAGTCCTCCATAAAATGTGCCGGCAATCCACAGCACTAAGTTGATGTATTCCCTCAGCGACCAGCACAGATCAGCTCTAGGCATGACGAAGCGGATATCATCCTCTTTTGGAAGACCAAACAAAGTAGTTTCGCTTTCACAACGAAAAACACAGCGGCCTAGCGTGAGCGAAAGCCCCGGCTTAGCCTGAGCTGAAGCCGGGCAAGAGTGAGCTGAGGCGGCAGGGTCGAGAACGGCGGTCCCGGCAAAGGAGCGGTGAAAACGGTGAAAGCCAATCCGGCGATCCACAGCACTAAATTGATGTATTTCCTCAGCGACCAGCACAGATCAGCTCTAGGCATGACGAAGCGGATATCGTCCTCTTTTGGAAGACCAAACAAAGTAGTTTCGCTTTCACAACGAAAAACACAGCGGCCTAGCGTGAGCGAAAGCCCCGGCTTAGCCTGAGCTGAAGCCGGGCAAGAGTGAGCTGAGGCGGCGGGGTCGAGAACGGCGGTCCCGGCAAAGGAGCGGTGAAAACGGTGAAAGCCAATCCGGCGATCCACAGCACTAAGTTGAAGTATTCCCTCAGCGACCAGCACAGATCAGCTCTAGGCATAACGAAGCGGATATCGTCCTCTTTTGGAAGACCAAACAAAGTAGCTTCACTTTCACAACGAAGCACACAGCGTCTTCAGAACATGGCGGCAGCGGCAACAATACTACAGTGAGAATAAAAGTTACGCCTTCTTTCTTTGCGTGAACATTTGGGCGGCGTTATGCAAATCTTCCCACATAGTGAGGTAGATATGTGGGGGCGTGTTAGAACGAGCCGTTTTAGGTAGGTGTGGCTAACTCTTAACTTTTATAAAGAATATCTCTTTGGATTTGAGACTTTAGTCTTTGCAACTTTACAGATCTTCTTTATGCACCAAGAGCTTGTAACACTCCAAAGAGAAAGGAAAAAATGAAATCCCATCATATGACCCCTTTAA
>NW_015632722.1:311296-321653 GCF_001515625.1 Sinocyclocheilus rhinocerous
CCAAATAAAGTGCTTTTGCTTTCGCACTGAAACACACACCGTCTCCCTGACATGGCTTTATCAACACTACTGCTGTTCCTGAAACCACGCTTTCTTTCTTTGCGTGCACATTTGGGCGGCGTTATGCAAATCTTCCCACATAGCGACGTAGACATGTGGGGGCGTGTTTAAACAAGGCGTTTTAGGATGTGGACTAGTCTTAACTTTTATAAAGAATATCTCTTTGGATTTGAGACTTTAGTCTTTGCAACTTTACAGATCTTCTTTATGCACCAAGAGCTTGTAACACTCCAAAGAGAAAGGAAAAATTGAAATCGCATCATATGACCCCTTTAAAATGCCTTGTAGAGCAGTTTAGACTTAGAGTAATAGTGTTGTTCACGTTCAGTTTGTAGTCCTAAAACCCAAACATTTAAGATTTTATGTTTGAGGTATGACTAGTAATGTTTACATCCACAAATTATCGTCAATCAGAATGAATCCAATCTGATTTCAGATTCTGAAAGCTCTGTTTATATGAACCCTAAACATTGCAATCCGATTCACTTACAGTATTGGTTTACATTTTTTAATCCAATTGAGAAAATAGTCTGATTTAGGCATTCACATGCTTAATTTTTTTCCTGTGGTTCAGATTATTTCAGATCTACTGTACACCAGTGCTATTTTGGTAATATTGAGACAGATTATATATATGAGACAGATATACAGTGGGTACGGAAAGTATTCAGACCCCCTTAAATTTTTCACTCTTTGTTATATTGCAGCCATTTGCTAAAATCATTTAAGTTAATTTTTTTTCCTCATTAATGTACACACAGCACCCCATATTGACAGAAAAACACAGAATTGTTGACATCTTTGCAGATTTATTAAAAAAGAAAAACTGAAATATAACATGGTCCTAAGTATTCAGACCCTCTGCTCAGTATTTAGTAGAAGCACCCATTTGATCTAATACAGCCACACTGTATATATATATATATATATATATATATAGTACATTTATTTTATTTCAAAGTTTATTTTATTTCAAATAACGAAAAAAAAATAATTGTTTTAGTTTTAGTTTAATAACCCTGGTCAATCCAATCAAAATTTTATTCAGATCAAGCTCAATCGGATGGACTGAAGTGTTTACACAAAGGCATTTCTGACCATTTGACACATCAATCCGATTATAAACGGAATATTTGTGGGAATGTAAACATAGCTACTTTATGTTTAGAACAAACCATGAAAATCTCTTCAATGATGTTCACAGACCTCGTTTTACACATAAATCAAAAATCGCTATTCTAAAAATCACATTAGAAATTCCTTCTGGGATGGCTTTCAAATTGACATCATGACTGAGCAGCTCTATAGCAGCTCCATTTATAATATTTGCTTAATTTGATAGGTTAAAATGGCTCTCCGTACATCTGGTCACTTACTCCTGGGTGTAGTGAGGATCTACCACAGAAAAGCCAAGTACCTGCTGGCAGACTGCAATGAGGCTTTTATTAAAATTAAAATGGCTTTTCGCCCAGGTAAGTTGTGGCTGGATTACATAAGAAGTTGGTCCTATTGTACTGCAAAAGATAATATTTTGTGGACTGTTTGACACAGGTGTGGTCGACCTGCCTGAGGAGAACCGTGAAGCTGCCTACAATGCCATTACATTACCCGAAGAATTTCACGACTTCGATCAGCCTCTTCCGGACCTGGAGTATGTTCAGCTTTAACTTAGAGATATCAGAAGCTAAATGTATAAAGGTTGTTAGACTTGCATGCAATCAGTGTTGACCCTTCCTTGTGTTGTGGATTGCAGCGACATTGACGTTGCTCAACAGTTCACCCTGAATCAGTCGCGTGTGGAGGAGATCACCATGCGAGAAGAAGTGGGAAACCTCAATCTACTGCAGGAGAATGATTTTGGTATGGCATATACACATCCTCTTTATTCTCGGCGTTATGTTTTTAACATTTTTTGTCTAGTGTTTTTATCTCTTTTTATTGTTTAAATTGATTATGCACTCACATCGCATTGTCCTCATACAGTAGATAATTTATAGCACATTTTCCTCAACAGCTGATTTCGGGATGGATGACCGAGAGATGTTGCGAGAGGAAGGTGCATTTGAAGTGGACATCATCCATGGGGCGTCTGCGTCTAACCTGCTGCTGGAGTCAGAGTCAAGTAGCGGACAGATTGCTGACAAGTCCAATCACCTAGAGTATGACCAATACAAGGATGATTTTGGAGACAACCCTATGGAGAGCACAGAAGGAGGCATGCTGGGTAAGAGAGGCATCCATGAGCACCTTATAAGTTAAAGGGGTCATATGACGTTGCTAAAAATAACATTATTTGGTGTATTTGGTGTAATGCAATGTGTTTATGCACAGCGACTCCACGACATGGTGGCGGCGGCGGCAACAATACTACAGCGAGAATCAAAGTTACACCTTCTTTCTTTGCGTGAACATTTGGGCAGCGTTATGCAAATCTTCCCACATCGTGACGTAGACATGTGGGGGCATGTTAGAATAAGCCATTTTAGGTAGGCGTGGTTGACTTAATTTTTATAAAGAATATCTCTTTGGATTTGAGACTTAAGTCTTTGCAACTTTATTGATCTGCTTTATGCACCAAGAGTTTGTAACACTCCAAAGAGAAAGGAAAAATTTTAATCGCATCATATGACCCTTTAAAGCTACATTTAGAAGCATCCGTTGAGACTGAGCCGGCTGCATTCTGTACCTACAGTGGACAAGCTGCTCAGTAACGAGGATGGAGGTGGTATTTTCGATGACCGTCCAGCCATCACTGAGGGTGTGATGATGCCCCAAGACCACGGTGGAGATGATGATGATGATTTTGACAACCTTTCACGTAAGAATGCATGTAACATAATGATATGTTATATATTACATGTTTGGTCCTATGCATAATAATTCAAAATTTGCATTTTGTTCAATAGCAGCAGGAGGTCCAGACAGTCCTGATTCTGGTCCTGTGGAGCAGCTGCCCACCATGACAGACCAGACTGAACAGACCACCCTAGTCCATAATGAGGAGGAGGCTTTTGCTTTGGAGCCCATCGACATCACAGGTCAGCCAGAGCAGAGAAATAGTAGTAATAGTGCAGTAATACAGGGATCAACAATAAGACTGGCCAGTTAACAGAACTGTCACTATGTTTTCTGGTCACTGATCGGATAGTTTCTGCTTTAATTATTACACCAAGGTAAAATAATCTAGCTGACTGTCATGAATTAAGTTTTGGCAAAAACATTATAAACAAATTTTATTGTGTACCATATTATCAATATCTAAATATTATATTTTTATATTTTATAATTATTCATTATCATGTTAATTATATAAATAATTATGATTAATTAATTATATTTAAAATGATAAACGAGTCACTGTGCCATAGTTTTCCAATAAATGTTGATGAATTTTAATCTGTCATGTCAAAAAAACTTATAACAAATAATTTATTAGGTTTTTAATGTGCAATAATCAGTGGTGAGGTGAGAGGAAAAATTGGCAGGACAAGTATAAATCTGAAGAAAAAAAAAATAATTGTTGTATACTACTGTGTTCAAAAACTTCCAACCAAAAATAAAAAAAAATTCATCATTTACTCACCCTCATGTCATTTCCTTCTCCTGAACAAAAGAAGATATTTTTTTTAAAAATTGATAACCAAACAGTTTTGTTTCCCACTGATTTTCATTTGTTGGTCTGTACAAGGGAAGTCAATAGGAGATCAAACTGTTTAGCTACCAACATTCTTCACTATATTTTCTTTCTGTTCCACAGAAGAAAGAAAGTCATACAGGTTTGGAATTATTTCAGGGTGAGTAAATGATGACAGAATTTTCATTTTTGGGTGAACTTTCCCTTTAACAGCATTTTGTGCCAGTGTACCTAAACATCTCTTGCAAACTAAACCTAATTTTGGTTATCTTCGATGCCTTTCATCAAACCATACTCTTACATTATTAGTGAAGGAAACCAAAGCAAAAAGAAAGAGGAAGCTGATTGTGGACAGTGTGAAGGAGCTGGACAGTAAGACCATCCGTGCCCAGCTGAGCGACTACTCGGACATTGTCACCACTCTGGATCTGGCTCCCCCCACCAAGAAGCTGATGATGTGGAAGGAAACAGGAGGAGTGGAGAAGCTCTTCTCTCTGCCAGCTCAGCCCCTCTGGAACAGCAGACTGCTCAAGGTCAGGACAGATCTCTGGAACAAGCTGTGAGACATTAATACAGGCTTTAGTGCAACAAAATACATAAGTGGCTTTGGATATGGCTGTTTTTGGCACTATTTTACTCATAATTAAACTCAGAAATCTATTAAAACAACAATTAAATAATGTTGTTTGCCAATGAATTGCTACACAAATTTATACAGCAAGTTTATTAGAAATCTGTCCTAAGACCAGCTCTACCTCTCTGTGTCCAGATGTTCACACGCTGCCTGACCCCTCTGGTGCCCGATGAACTGAGGAAGAGGAGAAAGGGTGGAGAAGCAGACAGCTTGGATGAGTTCCTCAAAGACCTGGAGAACCCTGAGGTGCCACGAGAAGAGGCCCTGTCTCAGCAACGAGATATCATTGGTAAGAGAGGCTGACACATACTGCTAACTACTATTTAGATCACAAGGCGCATGATAAAAGTTTGAGGACAATAAGAAGTAAGGGTTGCTGAAAATGCAGCTTTGCCATAACAGGAATAAATTACATTTCAAAAATATATTCAAATAGAAAACAATTATTTTATATTTCACAATATTCCTGTTTTGTTGTATTTTTGAATAAATAAATGCAGCCTTGGCGAGCATAAGAGACTTCTTTCGAAAAAAAAATCTTACCAACACCAGACTTTTTAACAGTAGTGCACTAGTTTGTCACTGATGCCCATGTTTGGCTTTCTGCAGACCAGACCATCCTGGAGGAGCCCAGTGTTCTGCAGGCTTCAGCCATGGAGGGCAGTCACACTACCCTTGATGAATCAGTCATGCCTCCTCCATCTGGACCCCGTGGACAAAAGCGCAAAGCTCAGGACACAGAGCCTGCCTTACCTGTGAGATCTGAAATCAGATTTTTAGTGTGGGATTTGGACCCCACTCTATGTGGTTTGCTAATTTGGTGCTCTCGCTTGTTTTCTTGTAGATGCTTGAGGATGATCGTTCCTCCATTGTGTCCACACGGCACGTGAACATGCAGCAGGTGGACCTTCCACCTGAGGAACCGGGCAACATCTCACAGCTCATCCCTGAACTCGACCTGATAGGAGAGAAGAGCAAAGAGAAGAAGGATGATGAGGAGGAGGAGGAGGTGAGGAGGCTTTAACAAGCACTTTATTTTTCTAATAAGAAATCCTGTTTAGTACAGCCAAACAATCTGCAGTCACTTTAACTTTTTCAGCACTAAGTATCATAATAGTACAGCTGTTTAAACAAAATTTTTAAATGCCCATTTTTGTGTATCATTTTTAATTGTGCTATTCCTGTGTATTTTTTTTTTTATTAATCAGTTATTACAATTTATCATATAAGGAATTTGACTATCTGAGCACTGGTTGTACTCGATTCCCATCAGATCACATCACTCAGTTAAATCTAAATTTTTGTTTCAAAGGAGGAGGAAGGTCAAAGCGGAGACCAGGATCAGGAGGAGAGGAGGTGGAACAAGAGGACGCAGCAGATGCTGCACGGTTTACAGGTTTGGCAGAATTTAAACATACACTACATATCGTGATAAACAAGATCTGTCAGGGCATATTTAGTGTAATATGAAGCATAAAATTATTTAATATCTATAAATACCCTTTTAATTCTTCCTCTTATTTCCAACAGAGAGTCATTGCTAAGACCGGAGCAGAATCGATCAGCTTGCTGGATCTGTGCAGAAACAACAACAAGAAACAAGCAGCTGCTAAATTCTACAGCTTTCTCGTGCTAAAGAAACAGCAGGCAGTGGAGCTCAGGCAGGACGAGCCCTACAGTGACATCATCGCCACCCCTGGCCCTAGATTTCACATTATATAGACTTTTTATGGTCAACACTGGAAGATTTTAATAGTTTTGTTTGTATATAATGTGTTATGTATTTCTGTGCATGTGCATTTTCATGCATACTACATGTGCACTCAGTCTCACATGCAAACAAAGACTTTTATAATGTCAAAAAGTGCTTATTTTTGCCGTTTCTCAATACAAGCATATATATTGGACAAAAAAAGCTAAATGGTTCTGAACTGTTCTGACCTGGTTGAGGTTGAAAATATAATGCTTTTGTTCTCAAACTTACAAAAATGCTTATCTTAGAAAACAGAAATGGTCAGAATGGTGGTAGGTTTTCATAGGAAAGTACAAATCTAATTGTGGTCATTGAAGTGAAATTGCTCAGCTGGTGCCACTCCATTAGTTTGTTGTGCTCACTTGCAAAGACTTTTTAATCATGTTTCCAGATGCTTCTGTTTCATTATTTAATGGGTCCTGTTGTTTTGCATGCTTTGAATTACATGTTGACATGCAACATACTTGTGTTTACTTTCATGAAACATTTACCCAAAAGCTGCTTTATTTTTGCTTGTCAGCCAGACAAATTAAAATAAAATGTTATATACTGTGATATACATTTGTTAAAATAATGTTGTGCCATTTGTTGTAAAGAAAGTTTTTGTAATTGTGCAAGCACTTTTTAAAACGGTCCATAGGTCTTTGGTTTTATCGATGTTACCTGTGACAACTCTCTGTTTTGTATATCACAATAATTAAACACTTACCTGTTACAGTGCAGTAAAATCCTTTATTTAAATGCCTCAAAAACGGCTTGTTTTATTCATATTGGGATAAAAACATGTTCGTAACAGGTTACATTATTCTTACACAACAGTTTTTTTGCCTTTAGACCTGACTTGATACAACCGTGTTATGTTATTTTGTAATAAAAAGTAATTAAATCCCTTTGTCCATTGACTGAATTGATTATTCAATTAGTCATCCGTGCGTTAGGGGGCGTTGTGACTCATTTGCGCATCATCACCTATGATCAGCACCAGCGAAGAAGATTGGAAACAACACGCGTCGCGAACTGGCAGCAGTTTGTACATGAGGAGGTTTATATGCTACTACCGAAAACAGGTAATGTCATATTTTTAAAAGTTGTCAGCGCTGTATCTGCTGTAATACAAACTGAATCCTTTCTCCCCTTTGCACCTTGTATAGATGATTTAATCATGTTACTGTTGTAATGACATTGAATGGAGTCAATACTGTCAGTCACATAAAGTTTGTATAAAAATGTATATGAGATACTAAATCAAAAGAATGTATTTTTACAGTAGCACATAATCAGAATTAACATCATAATACACTACTGTTGCATATTATTCCACCCAGGAAAACTCTTCTGAGTCGTCATGCACGTTTGTCAGCGATGTGTGAGTTTGTTGCTCTCGAGGCCTTTATCTGCAGCTGGCCAGCAGTCGACACGCGCACTGCACCAGCGCTCACATCTCATACTGCTGCAGCACAGCACCAGACAGTCGCCCGTCCACAGACTCTCACAGGGACACAGCAGAGAGACATGGAGACACTTCACGGACCACCAAGCTGCTTCACCAGATGTCTATAATAAGACTGATCTTGCGCAGAAAAAGGTTGTGCCATTAAATTCTGACGTGCATCGAATATCAAGCCAAGTGTCTCTTTCAGATAGTCAAAGTATAGGTATGTATTAAAACTACATATTTGCTTGCATGAGAATCCCAGATTGAGTTGTCATGCTAATAATCGGTCTTGTTTTCTGTAGATTTGGATGCGGCTGTGCGCGCTTCTCCGCTTCAGGAAATCAGCGAGGAGGAAGCAGTCCAGATCCAAGTACCTTCTGCCCTTCCACCAGAATCTTCCACACTCAGACCTTATGTGGATAAATCAGAAACTCTCAGCAAACTGGTTCAGCTCGGTATGTTTCATATCTTAAGTAGGTTATGTTGGATTATTTTGGATTTGTCTAAACTTTTGGTCGTTTTCCAGGTGTCAATCTCTGGGAACTAGAACAGAGACCCAATGTGGGTTCCATGCTGGTTAGACTTGACTTTCATGCCGATGTTGCACCCAGACTACTCTTCCTCAAAGATTTGGGAGTTGAGGAGTCTAAACTGGGCCGACTGCTCACCAAAAACCCCTTTATCCTCACAGAAAGCCTGGACAACCTTGAAGCCAGGTCAGAAAGAGAATGCACACACACACACATATGAAATAAACTGTAGTGCAACACATTTTCAAACTAATTAGCAGCTTTTAGAAAGATTTGAGACTTGACTTGGCATTGAAACGTCTCTCAGGCTGCCTCATGGGTATCAAATTGATACTCTAGTCTAAATAATTTGTAGGGCTGCACGATAAATCGCATGCGATATTTAACACGCATCTTGTCATTGACATTTTCTTCTAAAGGATACCTTCTTTCTTTGGTCTATTCATTTTAAGGGTGTCCTACTTGAAATCAAAGAAGTTCAGTAAGCAGTCTGTGGCTGTTATGGTGACCAAAGCTCCATACCTGCTTAACTTCAGTGTTGAGAGACTCGACAACCGGCTTGGATTTTTCCAGAAGCAGTTGGGACTCAGTGCTGAGAAAGTGAAGTGCAATTATGTATATTTTTTTATAGAACAAAAAAGAATCACCATTAAGACCCATTCTTGCTTAGAAATATTTAGTTTGTTTGTTTGTTTAAACAAATAATGAAGTGGTTTTTTTTACCTGATTTTCATACTGACCTTTAGCATTTGCAGAAGAGCTACATTTACCATGAATGTTATCATGATTTTTGCTTTCAGACCCGAGATGTTGTGACACGCCTACCAAAACTACTGTGTGGCAGTTTAGAGCCAATTAAGGAGAATCTAAAGGTCTGACACTTTGTTGATTTATTTTTCTTTATTATTTATTTATATATATATATATATATATCTATCTATCTATCTATCTATCTATCAGGGCTCTGAACCGGTTCAAGGAACGAAAACCAGAAATGAACGAAATTTTGACAGGAACAGAAACCGGAAACTAAATCAAATTTTATAGTTCCAAACGAAATCAAAAATTTGAAATGGCCATTAACCGGTTAATAACGTTATTTTATCGTTCCATTTAATATTTGAAATTTGCTTTCAACCAATCAGGAATTCAATTAGTACGGCAAATGTGAAGCTGACGCATCCAACGAGTGAAATGCCCGCTCAACTGTGAACTCATAAATAAGTCGCAATGGCAATGCGTTATACCCGGTTCATACTACACTATTTTAGCCCGATTTTGCCACGATTTGCTTGACGTAGGGTGTCGTGGGGATTCGTAAATGACAATGGGCGTCGGAACGCAATATCGTTTCGGCACGTGTAGTGTGTCATAGTGGACGACAACCGATTCCACATCTGTGATGCTTCACGACAGAAAGACTAGCATGTTTAATTTTTCCGTCGTCCACGACGAGTTCTGTCACATTGGTGACGTTGACCAATAGCAGCACAGAAGCTCTTTCATACACAGGTTTCAAACATGGCAAAACGAAAGAGAGATGTTGGTCCTGCTAGGTGGTGGTCGGGAAGCAATGTGTAGTCTGATATGTTTCTTGTCCACGCCACGACAAGATTTTAGGAGTCAAAATCGTGTAATCTGACACAGTGACTATCGTGACCGACAAAAATATCATGTAGTCTGAACCCGGCATTAAAGTTTATCCAAGGATAGTGTAATGCCGGGTTCAGACTACATGATATTTCTGTCGGTCATGATAGTCACTGATAGTTGATAGCAACACTATCAATGCCTAAACAGAGCCTGCGGTGGTCAGGTGATACAGCGGTCACATGGTGCAAGTCGTAGCTCTCAGAAAACTCCCAGTTCACAAGTTGTAATTACGAGTTCTACGAGGACGTGAACGCTTTTTACAAGTTGGAATCTCATAATTACGGGAATTCCGATATGGCGTGAACCCACCTTTAGCCTATGGTTTTTTTTCCTCTCAAAACGCAATTTTATACAAGTAACGTTAGCATTGTTTAACAATGCAGCAAACATTTTTAAATATCTTGAAAAAATACTTTAATATCTTTAAAGCGTTAACAGATGTAGTTAAACTACATTTGGCTAAAATCTAGAAAAGACGATGCTTTATTGGCTATGATTAAGGACAGTGGGTTAAGATACCAGATTTTCCGTTTTTTTGTTTGCTTTTTTTTTCTTTTTGAGTTATTATTATTATTATTATTATTATTATTATTATTATTATTATTATTATTATTATTATTATTATTATTATTATTATTATTATTATTATTATTATTAT
>NW_015632722.1:322479-327582 GCF_001515625.1 Sinocyclocheilus rhinocerous
ATATATATATATTTAATTGTGATATTTAAATATGACAGAAATTCATTTATTTCTCTCATCTAGGTTTGTGAACTGGAGTTTGGATTTCGTGGAAATGAAATGCAGCACATTGTGACCACAGTTCCTAAAGTTCTAATCGCTAATAAAAGAAAACTCACCCAAATATTTGACTTCATTCACAACACCATGGATGTTCCACACTCGCTTATTGCAAAGTTCCCACAGGTACATATTGTTTTGTCATTTCATAAGCCAAGGCATTGTTCAGTTTGAAACCCTATGAATGCAAATTTAGAGTTTATTTATAAATTTAGAGTTGCGATTGTATGTAGATATAGGATGATAATTTAGCTGAGGCACTTTGCATAGTATTTCCCCTCAATCAGAGAAGAGAAATAACTGGTGTATTCTGCTGTATTAAATGGTAAATCATGTCTTTGTGTTGTTTTCCATGCAGTGTAACATGAGTTTACTTTGTACTGTGCAACATGCTAATTGTTTTGTTTTTTGACTTCTCAAAGGTCCTTAATGCCAAATTCCTTCGCATCCGGGAGCGACACTTGTTTCTAGAGTACTTAGGCCGGGCCCAGTATCAACCATCTCAACCCAACTACATCTCCTTGGATCGCTTGGTGTTCCTGCCTGATGATGTTTTCTGCTCAGAAGTAGCATTGGCCGCTCTTGAAGACTTTGAAAGATTTCAGAAAACATTGTAGATGTACAGAATAAATTATTTTTAATAGTTGGGTTGTATGAACATAGTTTTATAAATAAAAGCCATATCACCCTGTACTCCAAGACTGGTTGCCCACTGAAGCTAAGCAGGGCTGAGCCTGGTCAGTACCTGGATGGGAGACCTCCTGGGAAAACTAGGTTGCTGCTGGAAGAGGTGTTAGTGAGGCCAGCAAATGTAATTAATTATTTTTATTTTATTATTATAAAAAGTTGAATTGGACATACCACCTATTCATTTTTATCCTGTAATAATGATATATTCCCATTTAATAGGAGGTTGCGAAAGTCAAGATCTAAAACCAAATTTGCCATATATAAATTGTATTCGAAAAGCTGTAAAGTTCATATTTTTTCCCATTCTTTCTTTTTTGTGTGTATTTTTGTGAATGTAAAGTTATTAATCTCACAGAAAATACACATAGGAAGTAACTTTAATTTTAATTAAAACTTTAATGTCTGACCTCAGGACTTTTTTTAACCTCTGAGATCTTAAAGAGAGGAACATAATATCCTCCACACCTCATGCACTTGAGGTATATGATTTGGTCTATTCTGACAGAATAATGTTTTTAAAGGGGTCATATGATGCGATTTCAATTTTTCCTTTCTCTTTGGAGTGTTACAAGCTCTTGGCTACGTCACGATCTGGCAAGATTTGCATAACACCTCCCACATGTTCACGCAAAGAAAGAAGGCGTAACTTTTATTCTCGCTGTAGTATTAGTGATGGGAAGGTCGGATCATTTTACCGACTCGGACATTTGAGTCTAGTTCAGCAAAATGAACGAATCTTTTTTCGAGTCATTTCGTTCATTTTAACAAAATATAATTAAAATGTTACGTGTTACTTCCCTAATATGTCTACTACTTACGCAAACGTTGATCACACTACAAACAATACAAAACTGCTATAAGAAACAGAAAAGATTAAGGTATTCGGCCAATCACAACGCATTGGATAGCTGGCCAATCACAGCACACCTCGCTTTTTCAGACCGATGAGCTTTGTAAAAATCGACACGTTTCAAAAAGGCGGGGCATAGAGGAGAAACAATAATGTGTTTTTTTAACTTTAAACCGCATAAACCCATTTCATTACACCAAATACACAAAATAATGTTCTTTTTAGCAGCATCATATGACCCCTTTAAATATTACAACCTCCTTGTATAATAAACATGGAGAAACGTATCCGATGGCAAGCAATCCAGCTGTTGGAATCTATTCCTCCAGTCCCATGGACTGATCTTACCCAGTATCATTTTCATAAATATTACAACCGCCATGTATAAGAAAAATAGGGGAACAGACTCTGATGGCTTGAAATCCAGCTGTCGGAATGCGTTGCTCCAGTCCCACGGAGAGACATGTTGGTGTAGAAGCTTAAAAACTAGTAAACTACTGTTTATGTAGCATCGCTACAGGAAACACCAACCAAAGGGAGAAACAGATCAAGAACATTTTTGAAAAACTTTAAATCTTTCTTAAAATTGTGACAGCCAATGATCCCATGCTGAGAAAAGCCGATTGCGTAATCACCGGACGAGACGTCACATATCCCACAATCCTGTGCGACTTTCCAAGCGAACACTAGAAATGGCGTCGAGGGCACCAGGTAAAATGTTATTGTGTGAGCGTTTTGGAAAATTGCGAGCGTATGAATTAGTTGCCATCATTTTAAAGAGTTAATGTATAACCTATTTGCTTTCTGTGCTACTCGAAAGACTGTTTGTAGACGAGGTAGTTAGTTTTGTGATGTAAAGCACTGATGTCCTCTACTGTGTGTCCCCGTCTGCGCCAGTGGGCTGTACGTTACCAGTCGAAATATGACTTTGTTCTGTTTCCATTCCCACGTGTCATTTGTAGTAACTGTTTATTTGTGTCCTAATTATTGTAAACGATACATTAGGAAGAAATAAATGCTCCGTGATTCACTCACTGATTGTTAACCGGGCGTACAGGCGGTTAACTGAATCTAATGTCAGCGGTGACATGTTTATCAGTGAGTTTTGTGCTATAATAACCCAGTCCACAACTGCCTAAGATCTGTTAACCACAGAATACGTTTGTCATGTTGCTTTAAGGACAGTGTGCTGGGTCGATATATCTAACGTTACTTGTCTCGTTCCATATCTCAAATTGTGGATGTTATGTATTTTCCTGTCCCTGTACAGCTGCAACCAGCAGGCTCATGGTGGGCTTCAGGAAGTGGTACTACAATGCATGCGGTTTCAACAGACTTGGTAAGCAGTACTTGCAGACAAAGCATTGTTAAGAACTTGTGACCTTCATGGATTGATATTTACATTGAAACACATACATATATGCAAATGTTCGAGTTTCTGTCTCATTACATGTCATATAGGCTTGATGCGGGATGATACCATCAATGAGGACAGTGATGTGAAAGAAGCCATTCGTCGGCTCCCAGAACAAGTTTACAATGACAGAATGTTCCGCCTCAAGAGAGCTCTGGATCTTTCAATGAAACAACAGATTCTTCCCAAGGACCAGTGGACTAAACATGAGGAGGTGAGAAAGCATGTCAGCTGAATGTATACTAATTTTAGCTGCTTTTTCTTTGTGTATTGTGTCTAAATGTTTTATGACCCAAAGATTTTTAAATAATGTAACAGTTTCTTATCATATATTTTGTATATTTTTAGAATTGTACATTTTAAGTGATTAATTCACAGAAAAGGGAAAAAAATTCCCATGTTTTGTCATGGAGTACAAACCAGGGTTCCCACGCTTCTTGAAAGTACTTGAATTTCAGACATATGGATTCAAGGCCTGGAAAGTACTTGAAAACAAACATGGGTCCTTGAAAGTGCTTGAATTAAATTTGAAATAAATTGTTTATGCAGGGATTAAAGTTTTCCATCGCTACGACTGATTTCCGTCAATTGGAAAAAAAATTGGGGGAAAAGAAACATGTAGCGCATTGTTGTTGTTGTTCTGCCGGCACACCAAAAATCATTCCCTGCCAAAGCTGCAGCTTCTCAGTTACAACATAGTGACGCTGCTCGCATTATTCACAGTCGGGTTATTAGCAGAGAACACAGAGCAGGACTTGAAAAACAAGTACTGCCTGATTTTGCTCTCTTTTTTTAACGAAAATAGTTCCAAATATAGTAACAGCTCAGCCACTTCGCATCTCTAAAAGCAAACACAGCTGAGTTTCATTCATTCAATGAAAGTGCATTTCTTAACGAATCTGTGTCAGTGAATCACTGAATCTGTCAGTGATTCATGATTACCCATTCCTAAAGACAGTCACTTTCTTCATTCCTGAATGAATCATCCATTCGAACAAATCAATTGAATGAATGATTCAGTGATAAAATCAGTGACTTGTCGCCACCTGCTGGTGGAATTAGTTTAATTTTTAGCGTATAATTTCAGTTATTTAAATCATTTAATATTTCTGTATTCAAAATGTTAATTTAAAACGTTAATCTCCACATAAATATATGAATTTAATTGCACTCATGCCACCTCTGAGCCTCATTAAACGTATGAAAATGTACCTACAAGTACCTCTGTAGTACAAATTAATTTTTTATTAATACTAATTTCATATGATTGGTAACCTATTTGTCTTATTCTACTTCTTATTTTATTGTTTTAAATAGAAATTTTAAAAAGCTTATAAACATACATTTTTTAATTTGACATATGATTGGTAACTTATTTGTCTTATTCTACTTCTTATTATTCTGAAAATGTACCTGTGCCACCTCTGTACAAAATAAATTTCTTTTACGGATGAAATGAGCCAAAAAAGAGATTTAACTCCGACTGAGAAGTCAAAAATGATTAAATCCACATGAGAAATATTAAAAACTAATGCAATACAGTAATTTAAAAGTTAAGGCATGACCATTGGTCAGCAAAATGCTCATTGGGTCAGCGGGGTCAGAAAAAAAACAGCTGGAGAAGAAAAAAAGCATGTTAACTGCAAAAGAATTCGTAGTTAATGTGAAGAATTAAGTGTGAAACCATCAGGAACCTTTTAGTCTCCAGTGCCACCATTTTCCAGAACTGCAACCTTGAGTCTCCAGAATTACAAGGTGTCAGGTTCTCAGAGACTTTGCTTGGGTAAAAAATCCTAAAAAATTACCCCTACTTAATAAGAATAACATTCTGAAGTGTTGTGAAATACATGAAGACTATTTTTATAGATAAGTTGAGAGGACCAGCACCACATCCTCTTGTACCACTGTTTGAAGAATTGATCTTCCAGAATCTGGCAGTAAGTTTTAGGAGCTCATTTTTGTCAGTCTCTGCAAGACAGACTTTTCAGGATAGGAGATGGACTAAAAATGAACTCCCAAAACGTACTGCAACATGGAGCTAAGGAGAAAA
>NW_015632722.1:331167-357306 GCF_001515625.1 Sinocyclocheilus rhinocerous
AATTAATGTGAAGAATTAAGTGTGAAACCATCAGGAACCTTTTAGTCTCCAGTGCCACTATTTTCCAGAACTGCAACCTTCCTTGAGTCCCCAGAATTACAAGGTGTCAGGTTCTCAGAGACCTTGCTTGGGTAAAAAATCCTAAAAGATGACCCCTAGTGTTGTGAAATACATGAAGACTATTTTTATAGGCTTTATGGACAGATAAGTTGAGAGTGACTCTTGAAGAACCAGCACCACTTCCTCTTGTACCACTGTTTGAAGAATTGATCTTCCAGAATCTGGCAGTAAGTTTTAGGAGCTCATTTTTGTCAGTCTCTGCAAGATAGACTTTTCAGGATAGGAGATGGACTAAAAATTATCTCCCAAAACTTACTGCAACATGGAGCTAAAGAGAAAATGTAGAACTTGGAAAAAACAGCTTAGTGAAAAGCGTTTACAGTTTAAAAGCAAATAGAAAGTCCTCTTTTTTTAATTTCTTTTCTTTATATTTTTTTGTACAATGTACAAGGTTTAAAATGCTCATGAAATATTTTCAAAAAATACTGACGTTTTGAGCAGCTGCATGTTTGAGCTGCATTCCTAGGTCAAAGATGAAAAAATGGGATTTACAATAAAAAGTAATTTACAAAATTGTTTTGACTTGAGTTTATTTATTAATGATTAACGTATCTTTTGAGTGCATGTGCAAATTTTTTATGTTAACAGGTTTTATAACATTTAACCACTTTTTATTAATTTAAAAATTTAGAAATTTTCAAATTTAAATCTTGTACAAGAACTACAGCAAAAATCAGTTTGATGCATATTTTATCAATATTTTAGAAATTGAATTTTATTTATCACCAGTACTGACTTCAATGGATTTCATTAAATTCCTTTGAACACAACTGCTCAAAACGGTCTAAATGTATGAAACCTACACATTCAAAACATTATTACTCTGAAATGTTTAATGTAAATGTTAAGTGTAAGTGAAATGTTAAGTACTGTAAGGTCTTTCATGACTCTACATATTCTGGGGTGTGAATTTGATAGGTGCTTGATATAAAATAAATGGTGCTTTAAAAAGTCCTTGAATCTGGTGTTCATGAAAGAGTGGGAACCCTGACAAACGTAGATTGTTTGAAAAGCATGCATGCGCTGTTTTTCATATAATAAGGGAATAGGGACAGCCACTGAGTGTCAAGAATGAAAAACAATTTTTGTGCATTTGCACATTTCAGAATGTAGTGTATGAGTCATAAGGAAGTACTCATTTAAAATTTTTCTGTATAGGATTTTATTCTTCACTATTATTTTTTTTATTAATTAGATATTATTTATGGGGTTAACATATGTGATTTGTTAATGTACATCTGCTTCAAATGTTTTGAACAATTCATATTGTTCCTTGTAGGATGTGCATTACCTTGAGCCCTATCTGGAGGAGGTTGTTCATGAAAGGAAGGAAAAAGAGGAGTGGGCGAAGAAGTAGGATGCATGTGATGAGACTAAAGCTCATTATTGGTGTGATGTCTGGTGTCTTGTATTTAAGAGAAAATGTATTATGTGATGAGTCCCTATACTTATTAAAATTTCCTTTCTGATACAAGTCTTCAAATGCCTGTTGTTTTTTTTTCCTTGAAAGGAAAAATATCATGTGTTGTACAGTCAATAAGTCTTTCAAAGACAGTTTAATGGGATGATACAGTAGACTCCAAAGATAAGGCTATTTATTTAAATACAGACTTACTTTAAAAACAGTAAATGCACAAAATACAGTGACTTTGACATTTAAAAATGTCAAACATTCATACAGTAAAATTAGTTAACCTAAATAGTTAACCTTTCATCAGTTACAAAAGTACGATCACAAATAAATCCTGTTATGCATGGTATGTAATGGCATTTAAGTACTATAAATGAAGGCCAGTGTCAATGATACCACTACTGATACTGAAATACTGAGTATATGTTATTAATGCTTTACACAGCCATAAATGTCTTTTTTTTTTTGGATATAATAAATAAATTCTAGCTGTTCAACATTACAGTATAACAAATCCAGGCCTTAACTGCATATTATCAGATTTTTTTTTACAATTATAGAACATCAAAATTGACTAATAATAAAAATTTTAAATGAACAGTCACATTTAATTATGCCTTTTATTTAGTGTTTAGTGAGCCTCTCGATACAGCACTAGTACTGCAAGTATTGTGTTACGCATTATTTCTAACGCTTTAAACAGCAAATATTAATTGCAGCCCTTAATACTTTAGTTCTTTCTGTACGTTTGGAGTTGGTAAGATTTTTGAAAAAAGTCTCCTGCTCAAAGCCACATTTATTTGATCAAAAGTACTGTAAAAAGTAATATTGTGAAATTTAAATTTAAAATAACTTTTTATTTGAATATATTTTTAAAATGTCATTTATTCATGTGACGGCAAAGCTGGATTTTCAGCAGCCATTACTCCAGTCTTCAGTGGCACATGCTCCTTCAGAAATCATTCTAATATACTGATTTGCTGCTCAAATAACATTTATTTGTGTTAACAATGCTGAAACAATTTCTCATTGAGTTTGAATGTCTTACTCCATCATTTGTTGCTCTCTCCGTTGGGTAACACTGTTGACCGTGTCAATGAAGTTGCCTATGACACTGTTGAAGGAGTGCAGCATGGAGACTCCCAGCTCATTGCTCGTCTCGTTGATGTCAGGATCATAGGCTCCAAATAAAGGTGTGCAGACTTTTATATGTCCTTTTCCCTCCCTCTCTAGGATGCCAATAAGTTCAGTTCTGGCTTGCTGGAACTTCTCCCTGTCGTAATTGATCAGCGTGCTTTCATCCAGTGGGTAGGTTACACCTTCAGGATAACAGTCACGAGGGACCGGCAGCTCAACATATCTGTGAGACAATACATAATACAAATCAAATTACAAGAAAAACAACCAAATAGCTAAATAGTTAACAACAATGAACACGGTTTTTACCTTAATGCAGGAAAACCCAGAGCCAGCATATTAAAAAGATGGTGCAGAGCAGCTGTGCTCAGTGGATTACCCAGGATCTTCAATTCCTGTAGCCTGTGACAGGGTGTCAGTGCTAGGGTGAGCAGATCCAGTTTGTCATCATCCAGTCCACACTCCTCCAGACTCACACTAGTGAGTGTGGCACAACAGCGATGCAGAAGCTTCCGGAAGGTGTTGGGGAACAGGTCAGCTACCTCATGACCACTCAGGTCCAGCTGTACTATGTGCTCACTGTGCAGGCTGTTGGCGAAGTAGGCCATGTCCACTGCATTAAGACTGCAGTTCGCCAACTCGATACACTCCAGCGGAGTGTTCAGTGGACTGGCAAAACAAACAGATAATACAAACAAACAGATTATAGTTACTCAAAACAAGTGAGTAATTAAGATTAAGCCAATTAAGATTAAGCATCAAACTGCAACACTGGAATTTACACTAAATTCAGTAAACAATACTATCAATGAATCACATGTTATATTATATAATATTATGTATATATTAATATTAAAAAAAAATTTTTTATTAATTTAAACAATTTGACAAAATGCTGCATTGAGATCTCTGAAAAAAAGTTGAGTGATTGAGCAATAAAGATTTTTGCAACTCTGCTGCACATGATCTATACATCTAGAAGTCTTATACTTACCAAGACTGCATTTATTTGATCAAAAATACAAAAATAAAGGGGTAATATTGTGAAATATTATTAATATTTAAAATAACTGTTTACTATTTTAATATTTTTTAAATGGTGGCAAAGATGAATTTTCAGCAGCCATTACTAGTCTTCAGTGTCACATGATCCTTTAGAAATAATAATAATAATTAAAAAAAAACATTTATTTTATTTTTATTGTTTCTATAATCAATGTTAAAAACCATTGTGCCGTTTCATTTTTTGTGGAAACCATAATTTTACTCTGATGAATAGGAGGTTCAAAAGATCAGCATTTATTTGATTTTTTTTGTTACATTATAAATGTCTTTATTGCCACTTTATCAATGTAATGCACCTTTGATGAATAGAAGTATTATTTCTTTTTAAAAATTAATGACCTCAAAATCTCTAACAGTAGTGTATATATATACAAATCTATTATATACAACAGGAAACTTATACTTCACTATTAAATCCATATAACGTCTCAGGAATATTATTAAACATGCTACATCTGCTTCTGGGGTGAATTAATATCTTATGCATCAGCACCTATGACACGTGATGCTTTGACTATTATAAGGCACGTGTGCTGCTATTTACAGTAAATATAGAACATATTGTGTTGCCAGAGTCATGTCCTGGCCTACTTTGAGTTTGCAATGGGACAGCTGTCTGCAGACTAGCAGTTACACAACAAATATGCAACAATAACAACAACATGCAAGACATGGCTTGATAAACAGTTGATTATACTGCAAACAGTCAAATAAGACTGTCAGATCTTATATCTAAGTGAAAGATACCTTATACACTACCATCCAAAAGGCTGTCAGTAAAAAAAAAAAGTGTATCATGGTTTACACAAAAATATTAAGCAGCACTATTTTCAACATTATAATAAGAAATGTTTCTTAAGCACCAAATCAGCATATTAGAATTATTTTCTAATAGAGTGAAGGATCATGTGACACTGGAGACTGGAGTAATGGCTGCTGAAAATTCAGCTTTGCCAGCACAGCAATAAATTACATTTTTAAATATATTAAAATAGAAAATAGTTATTTTGAATTAAATAATTTGAATTTCACAAAAAAAAAAAAAAAAAACATACAATATTTTTATCAGATAATTGCAGCCTTGGTGAACATAAGACTTAAAAAAAAAAAAAAAAAAAACATTTACTGACCCCAAACTAGTGTATATATGACCTATGTGTATGAGTTTAAATGGCAGCTGTGGTCACATTTTGGTTTTATAGTCCTTACCTCAGCAGTTTCCTCAGATGCCCTGTAAGAGTGGAGAACCCCAGATAGAGCTCTCTCAGTTCAGTCAGTTTGCTCATCAGCTCACCCAGAACTCCCATGAGGCCTTGGTCTTCCAGAGCCAATCTGTGTACATTCAAAGCCTGAGCAGGAAACGTGAGCGAGCGCAGCTGAGGGAACTTCAGCTGGGAGAGCAGTACCTCAATGTGTGGAGCCTCCAGATGTACATTGTGCACCACTTCCAGCTTCTGCAGGCCATGTGATTCCACCAGCTTCAGGAGGTAAAAGAGGTTCCTGAGGCTCAGCGAGTCCACACGCAGGCCTACGAAGTGCAGCTTTAACGGGCAATGTCTGCGCAGCAACAGAGCCTGAGCCACCACCCCGTAGTTCCTTCCAGTAACAAAAGCATCCAAGCGGACATCTACCTCCACATCAATCGCTGATGGTGCTGCTTGGCCGGCCTGCATGGACACCATAGTCTCGTAGCACATGCGGGTAAGTAGTTCAGTTCGTGCCCAACGGCCAAGAGTCCGTCTGCAGGGACAGACCTGGTGTTCTATGTCTTGCAGACCAATTAGATCCACCACACGTAGCATTTTTGTATACGTGCTTGGAGCTTGAAGCACATAATCCCTCAGACCTGTGAGAATGGCCTCCAGACAGAGCCTGCAGGTGCGGGACGTGAGATCGTCTGGACAGTCCACTGTCCTGCCCAATAGTTTGCGCAAGTTGAGCTCTGTCAGAGGCCACGTCTGGACCAAGTCGTGGAGCATTGAGGCCTCTTCACGCAGATAGCTGGCTTTGAAGAGGATTGGGTAGAGATTATATGACAAGCAGTGGAGATTCTTACATGCATTTGGGCCGGTTTGAACAAAGCCCTCGGCTGCTAGGAACTTCAAGCTCTTCATGGCTGTGTTTGTCAGCTCTCAAGATCAGGGAATCTTCTTGGAGCTGTCAGCCTTTAGGAGACGTGGAGTGTTTCTTCTGCCCTCTTTCAACCAACATATACATGTGTGTCAAGCCAAGAATAGAAGAGTGCTGAGCGAGAGCATGAGGGGGGATAGTCAAGAGGGGGTTAGTTATTTATAGAAGCAGCTGTCTCATACTCTCATGACTAACAGCATTTAGATTTTGGATGGCTGGAAAGAAAAAAAGAAGTCTCTTACGTGTGACCATCAATGGTTACATTCTGTGGCTGTAGGAAAAATGTGGTATTTTCTGGGTTAACCATTGAGAATTGTGTTAAATCTAACGTAATTGTGCCATAAATATATTTTTAGGATATATTTTCAAAAATTCCTGAAAAAAAGGTTAAAGGAAAGGTGCTGCAAAATGTCTTTTGTTAAAAGTTTAGCAATGCATGGAGCACCACTCACACATTAGGCACCTTAAAACCAAACAATTTTCTTTGTCAACATACTAAATTTGTATGGCCAACTTAAACATGAGCAAAGTATATGTGGGGAACTTCTTACGGAGCCCCTCAAGGAACATGGTGATGGTGAATGGTGAAAAAAAATTAATGGGAGGAAAATTAATATTTTTAGTTCGCTTGCTCACAAAATAGTGTTCATCAACATTTTTGCTGTCAGAACTTTCACAATATGTGGGCGGGAAGAAAATATTTTTACGAGCGAATGCAATGTTTATCAGGGATTACAATAGTTTTGTAAAAGAATGCAAATGTTTTGTACGTAAACACAATTTTTCTCAAGGGGAAGCAAAGGTTTTGTTTTGTTTTTCAGGGGAACAATATTTTTGCAAGTGAATGCAAAAGCATTGAAATATAATTTTTCTTCCCATCTTCCTTCCCTTTAAAGGTCCCGTGACGTTTACTGTTGCTTTGCTAAGCTTTGTGAGCAAAATCCAGTCATTTCCATAAGAATCCTCACAATCATGAGTTTGGTATGAGGACGGGGATACGTTCTCACACAGATATAGCTGGTCACGAAAATTTGCTACACTGACCCAGAGAAAGCTGCTTGGTTATAAAGTTACTGTGTGAGCAGTGCTAGATGCATTGCTACACTATTGACAATGGAAAACAGATCCTATTTTTGTCTGCAAAATTTTGATGAATTTCCGATAATGTGAATGCACCTTAAAAACTCCCAATCACATGGATTCTTATTTACTGGTTTTCACCCATGAAAATTAACCTACTTATAGTAAATGTGAGGGAAAAAAAATTGAAGCTAAATCTTTATTTAGCTTGGTACATTGTGTTTTGTTGTTTTAACCATGATGTCAGCAATAAAGCATGGCATTTTATAATAACGTTCTCACACAGATATAGCTGGTCACGTAAATTTGCTACACTGACCCAGAGAAAGCTGCTTGGTTATAAAGTTACTGTGTGAGCAGTGCTAGATGCATTGGTACACTATTGACAATGGAAAACAGATCCTATTTTTGTCTGCAAAATTTTGATGAATTTCCGATAATGTGAATGCACCTTAAAAACTCCCAATCACATGGATTCTTATTGACTGGTTTTCACCCATGAAAATTAACCTACTTATAGTAAATGTGAGGGAAAAAAATTGAAGCTAAATCTTTATTTAGCTTGGTACATTGTGTTTTGTTGTTTTAACCATGATGTCAGCAATAAAGCATGGCATTTTATAATATAATATTAGCAGCTCTATTCAGAACATAAACATGCAATATGATTGAAAAGACTACCTTTGGTTTAGAAAAAAAACACTGATTGCAGCCTATGAATATAATAAGCAAGCTGACTTAAAACTACATTAATGGGAACAGTGATATACATATAACATACAATAGGAGTGGTCATATCTACATAGTCTAGCCAGCACATTCCTGAGGAAAAAAGTGCGTTACACACACAAACGCAAATATTACAATCATTATTTTTAGAATTAACCATATACTAACATTATACGTTTTCCAAACCAAAAAGTAAAGTCCTCCAAATGCACTATAATCTAGGGATGAAACCAGTTTGGACTATTCCGTTTATAACCACATGGAGGAGCTGCATACCAACATAATGAATGCAGACTCATTCTGCTGACTGAGATTATATTTTTGTGCAGGTGCAGTTCTCATATCATTGAAAAAAGTGGTTCAGCCCCTTTTATTGCTGAAATAATCCAGCTTTGTATGTTTGGCAGATGAACCACCTGCATGTTTGTTTTTACAAAAAAATAATAATAATAACACTGCTTATGAGAGTTTGCTACTCGGTCAGTCATTCAGGAGTTTTTCAGAACTCTTAATCAGGGTGGTAATGGTGGTGATGGTGGTGCTCATGATGATGATGGTGTTCATGTCTTTGAGGAACAGGCATAAAACCCCCAGGAGGAACAGCTGGCCCGGGCTGTAATTCTCTGTCATGGTTACTTCTGGGCTCTTGCTCGGGCACGGGTGCGTTTGCTGGAGCTGTACAGCAGAGGTTGCTGTTGCTGCTGTTGGGATGGATGGCACCAGGTCATAGGGTGATGCCCATGGAGCTTGCTGGGTTTGGTTGAGGCTCCACTATAACGGACAGACTTGCTGTGGTTGCGGAGTGACCTGAGGAAAGGAATGGATTTTCCAGATGACTCCACAGGGCTGCAGGTCTCTGGTTGAGAGCGACGATGATGGTTACAGGAAGAGCCATCCTGAGGCTGCTCCTCAGCACATGTTTCTGGAGCTATGATAGTCACATAAATTATATTTAAGGAAGCTCTAAACATCTAGTCTTCTAGAATTAGAATACAGTAAAACTGAATAAAACTTAGAATAAAACTGGCTTTCATAAAACAGCGATTTTCACTGGCCTTATGAAAAATATCTTGCCGAAAAGCAGAGAATAAATATTAAACTATCACCTTCAAATTGAGAAGTATAGTTCTCAATTCCAGCCAGATCCAGATAGTGATTCCTACGTTCTGTGTTTTCATCTACGGAGTAATGCTTCCTCTCTGAAACACCCAAGTGATCCGAGTTCAGTTGTCTGACAGAAGAAAATCATTGAACAGAAATCACATTATTAAATATTGTATCATAGTGTTGGTAACAGTGGTGTTATTGTTAACTAAAACTATTTAAAAATGTTTCATTAATTGAAATAAAGCTTAAAATAAAATAAAATTATTAAAATTAGAAATGTTGGCAAATAGCTGAAATAAGCACTATGATTACTAACATTTTAATTAAAAATTAGCAAAAAATAAACTAAAGAACTCAAATTAAATTGAAAACTGAAATATAATTAATATATGAAAATATTAATAAATACTTTATTAGTAATTCATTAATACTAAAATAACACTGAATTTTAACTATAATTTTAGTCATTTTGTTATCATTTTGTTCCACTGGGTAAATACTTCTAATTTCTTATATAAATATTTCTCAAGAAAAACTTATGATTCACTCATATACTGAAGACTATAAAAAATAAAAAATCACCTGATCTGAGAATGAAGGCTCTCTGCACACCGTACTACATCCTCCATTTGACCCCGCTCATTTTGAGACATTCCAGCATCCCGATCTCAAGGAGTACAAAAGTAAAAAAATTAAGTGAGTAACATTGCATTATAACAAGATTATTTCAGCAGAGCGATCAAACACTGCCTTAACCAAGCAGATGAGACCATTTGTTTATCATGATAGGTTCAGTCTTCACCTTTTCTGTTGCCTTTTCTGCCGGTTAATGAAGTGACACTCAGCTTCACATGCAGGGTTGTGGCATTGCTAAGCACCAGCTGTTTGACTGATGCCTCAACCACCTCACAGATCGTTTGCATCAGGCTCAACATATTCTGCAACAAACACAACGAGAGAAACTCACCAATAGCTAAATGATTGTTTATCACTTTAATGAGATGGTAGGTCTTCTGTCGATACTGAGCTTTACCTCTCTGGTTATTTTCCCATTGTTGTCCAAATCATACAATGTAATCATCCACTCTTGCAGATTTTCATCCATGACAGACACATTACACTCCTTGTCGTTATATCAACAGCACAACAATGGAAGGATTTGCAATAATTTATGTATCAGCATGACAATATGTTTATTGATCAAGATATCCTACAGCTCAGAAAACAATTCTCAAATTTTGAGTAAAGTTTTAGCAAAGCACTCTTGGTTACCATTTAAAGGGGTCATATGACGTTGCTAAAAAGAACATTATTTGGTGTATTTGGTGTAATGAAATGTGTTTATGCTGTTTAAGGTTCAAAAAACATTATTTTCCACATACTGTACATTATTGTTTCTCCTCTATGCCCCGCCTTTCTGAAACGCGTGCGGTGGCAGCAACAATAAAGTTATGCCGTCTTTCTTTGCGTGAACATTTGGGCGGTGTTATGCAAATCTTCCCACATCATGACAGACATGTGGGGGCGTGTTTGAACGAGGCGTTTTAGGGGGGCGTGGACGAGTCGTAACTTTTATAAAGAATATCTCTTTGGGTTTGAGACTTTAGTCTTTGCAACTTTAGGGATCTTATCTATTCACGAACAGTTTGTAACACTCCAAAGAGAAAGGAAAACTTGAAATCGCATCATATGACCCCCTTTAAATATGCACTCATATAGATGTGGTGTAGAGTGGCAGTTAACTTAAATCTGTCCTGAATTGTCACCTTTACCTGCTTGTTTCTGTCCACTTCACCAGTACAGTCAGCCTCCTTGAAAACATCTCCTATTACAACACAAATGTCCATTTAATAACATTTTCTTATGTAACAGCTTTATGGATAACAAAATTATACATGCATCACCTTACCCTCTGGATTCTCTCTCCGTTTACAGGCTAGAAAAAAAAACGAGAAAACAAGAATGAGAATAAAGCCGCTTGATAAATTGTAGCATCTGGCATGATATTCGCAAAGTGTCTTACCAGGTTTCGATTGCAGTTTTCCCATGTTGATTTCACTTATGGAAAGAACTAACGAGCTGTCATTTCAGAAACAACTGTGTCATCTTCTGTGCCATAAATGAAGTGGAGCCGGATATGCATGTTTCCATTCAAGTCTGTCCATATTATTGCCGGAGACTGAAAGAAGTTTGGGAAACTCTTCCGTGAGAATTTGCTTCACGCTCGCTCTCTCGCTGTGGAGGAACCGCAACTCGACTTACCCTCCCCTTTGACGATGTGCACCTCCTTCAGTTTTAACCCACTTTATTTATTCGACAGCCTGGTCAAATCTGCATGAGAATTATTATCCAAACATTAGACCATATTCCTAAAACTACATTTTCGGTTTATTTATTTCTCATTTCTCCTCTTCAGAGAGATTCACTTGAATCTCGCAATTTTCAGCAAGCTCTTAAAAATGACCGATTGTGTTTCAAATTAAACACAACATAACCTTTTCAGACCAAATATATATATATTTTTTAGCTTTGAGACACCGAAATGCAAAATAATATGTTTAAAAATTGTTTTTAACTTTACTGCATTTCGTTATACAAAATAACAGTTGCAATGCTTTTCATCAATCAAACAGCCATTACATTGTAGCGCCATCTGGTGATGTCTTGAGATAACGTATCACGAAATAGAAAGGAGATCTGTTTTATTCTCTCTCTCTCTCTCTCTAGTGTTATCACACTTGTTACTGCAAAAATGATCACGATAATCACTATAACTTTGCTACTATAAGCCTCACTTCACAGTGTGTGCAGGGAGATCAGAGCAGATGAAATATGAAACAGACACAGACGAGCCAATGAAAGAACCAGTATGGGCCATTCTGGAAGACTGTCCACCTAACGTATCACGAAATAGAAAGGAGATCTGTTTTATTCTCTCTCTCTCTCTCTCTCTCTCTAGTGTTATCACACTTGTTACTGCAAAAATGATCACGATAATCACTATAACTTTGCTACTATAAGCCTCACTTCACAGTGTGTGCAGGGAGATCAGAGCAGATGAAATATGAAACAGACACAGACGAGCCAATGAAAGAACCAGTATGGGCCATTCTGGAAGACTGTCCACTGAGAATGAAGAATTACTGGATGTGTAGATCTGAAAAACAATGAACAAACAGCCACATAATTAGTGAGATTAGATTAAATGCAACTGCTATTTTTTACCCTGTACCTGTTAATCCGAGGAAAGAACTGCTCTGAAAAATCAACAAAGTGCAGGGGAAGAAAGGTGCAAGTGATGTACTGGATATATTGGAAGAATCAAACATCTCACATGCAAGTGCTTCCTGTGAATTTTGCTTGACCTACAGACCAAGACAAAAATTTGAGCCACTAATTCCATATCAGAGACAGTATAATGAATTTACATGTGAACTTACCTCTCACCCAAATCAAATGAAAAGTTTTAACAAGAAACACAAATAAAAACGGAACAGACTATGGTAGAGGATTAATTGTCCGTCTAGTGTGAAATCAGGAAATTCTGCACATGAACATTAAACCACTGAAAGAAAAATTGAAACTGAAGTAAACGGTAATGAATCATTCACTTTCTGCTGCTGTACCAGTTATGAACAAGGTTATTAAAAAAAGGTTAAAAATTCAGTTCATAATAAACGTGCTATCATATGAAACATTTAAACATTAAATGCGTTTTATTATTTTATAAGAGTTAGGAAGAGTCATTGATCTTTCAGCTTTTAGTTTGCACAGTTTTTTTTAAATTTGTGCACAGAAATGTGTAGTAGGTTAAAGGTGAAGCAGGCATTTTGGAGACCCTGATCTTTATTCAGAGGAGCAGTAGTTGCAGTTGTGCTTGTTGATCAACAAGTGCTTCAGTTTTGGATCATTCCTGTAGCATGCAAGCAGCAACCTTTTTTCTCTTTGCTCCTTCTCATTCCGTATTTTCTTCTCCTCCATTTTCTTGGGTTTATACTCTACCCAGGTGAACAGAACAAGTGCCACTTTTCTTTTGCTCTGTTGCTCTTCCTGGATGTTCACATTTTGCTGGGTCTCATTCTTGGAACCTTCAGGAGAGCTTACGCAGAGCAGCTTCATCATGTGCTCATCCATCATTTGCTTCTTTTTCTGAGAAGGGATATCCGAATGGCCTTGAATGGCTTTGGAGTCTCCCACTTCATTGGGATGATCTTCCTCACATCCCTGGACCTCCACCACTTCACTCGCCCACACTTCCTCCCGCACCTCGCTTTCACTCTCCAACCAAGCAACCATTTTTCTTGGATTCGTTTCAGCCTCCAGCGGTCGAGGGCGTTCAGACTTGAGTAAGTCACGGGCCCGGATGGTCTTCCCTGTGTACTCCACATACTCGTTCTCCTCATCCTCTATGTCAATGAGCAGGAGTTGTGGAGGCGGCTCAAACAGGGAAGAAGTGGACGGCTGAGGCTTCACCAGGCTGGGAGGACACACTTGAGTTGGTGAACAATGCAGATCAACAAAGCTCGGAGGAACCACCAGTCGTTTGGGAGGATGCACTTGGGAGTGTCGGAGAGAAAAGAGTTCATCATGTGCTGGAGTGGGACGTGGAGGAAAAGCCAACGGTTTGGGGGGATCCACTTGAAGAGGAGAACATGGCAGGGACACTTCCTCAGGTGCAGGAGCTGGCTTTTGAGGCCGCATGGGTGGTTTGGTCATTGGCGGCAGGGGCTTGAAGCGAGCGGCTGGTAGAGTGAGATGTTCAGAGACACTTTGAAGCATTGGAAGTTCTCCCTCTATTGGCTTCAAGAAGGAAGATCTCACTGGAGGACTGACTAGAGTTTGCTGAGGTTTGACCTCCACAAGAAGTGGAGTTGGCTCAGTGGTCTTTTGTTCCTTCAGTTTTCTCTTCTTTTTCTTTTCTCCAACCTCTCTATGCTCACTTCCTCCCTCCACCAACTTTTCTAGACTCTGCATCTTTCTGAATTTGGCAGACTTTCTTTTTTTTCTGATGCACATTTCCCCTCTCCTACATCTTTTCAAGGCTGAGTGTCTCTCTCGCTTCTTCAGCCTTGTTTTGATGACTTCCTCCCTCATTTATTTCTCATTCTTCACCTTTCTTTTTACCTCTCTTTCCAGCGCCCATTCTTGCGCTGCACACTGCTGTGCCCTCTGAGGAGTCTCCCATCTATGCAAAAAGTGAGCAAAATGCTCAAAAAGTTGTCTAAATACACTGCTGAACAGTGCCATTGTGGACAGTGAATGCTGCAAGTGAATTTAGTATTTGTCGTCAATATCTGCAGAAAGTCACGAAAGTATCTTTCGATCTTTTCACTCCTAACACACCAACAGAAGACAAGAGTCAGAGCAGCAGTTTAGAGCTGCCAGAACAGAATCTCCATTATGATGTCACAACAGTGTGCTGAACCCTGAGAACTCGGAACTATGTGAGCAGCTAACATACACATACACATTCAAACATACACATTCACACTAGTGGCACCAAAAATTAAATACTGACCGTTTCCAAACAAGTTTCCCAAACACTCCTCCTGGCCTTGAATATTAAACCAAGATAGTAAAAAAAAATTACACATTTCAATTAATGTAGACCAAGAGAAGCTATAGGCCTATCATGACACATTGTACAGAAACATTCAAAAAGAGCAGCATTGAAATGTCTATGATTTGTGATCTTACAGTTAAAGGGTTAGTTCACCCAAAAATGAAAATTACCCCATGATTTACTTACCCTCAAGCCATCCTAGATGTATATGGCTTTCTTCTTTTAGACGAATACAATCAGAGTTTTATTAAACAATGGTCAGGCTAATCCATGCTTTATAATGGGAGTCCAAAATTTAAAATCTAAAAAAATTGCACCCATCCATTATAAAAGAAATCCACATGGCTCCGTGGGGTTAATAAAGGCCTTCCGAAGCAATGCGATGAGTTTGTGTAAGAAAAATATCCATATTTACAACTTTATAAACCTTAATCTCTAACTTCCGCTAACTGTCGTATGCGCATTCACGAGAGAGTGGTGTCCAGCGGATGATGTACCTCACCTTACTCTGTTCTAAAAAAATAAATAAATAAAATAAATAAATAAATAAAAAATCCAAGAGAAGAAATTGAGCATTTTAAAATAAAAATCCGCTATTCTTATTTTTTTTTTTTTAATCTGTCAAGAAAAAAAAAATCACTGGAGGGCGCTGTTTGTGTCATATTTTGAGAAAGCAAGTACTGTATATTGCATTAGATTTTTTTCATGAACCACAACAAAACAGGACTGCACTTTAAACTTTTAATCCAAGCAAACCTTTACCAATACTTTCTGTTTATTGGCTACACATCATACAAACTGGGAATGTATCAAGTATAGTCTATGAAAGTGCAAATGACAAAGCAAGGTTAATGGTCACATTTCCAAAAAAAAAAAAAGGAAGAAGATATAAAATACCACCACCATAAATACTTCAGTAAAAAAAAAAAAAAAAAAAAGATGATGTAAAAACTGGTCATTACTACACAAGATGATTTAATCGAAGGTCAAAAATGTAAAAACGGACCACCAAAATTTTTGCTAAATTTTCTGGAAAAAACAAAGAAAACATACATCAACTAAATACACCAACTGTAATCACTAACTCTACATCATCTATTCTTTCTTTTCCCTTATATCATAATGACACCTTTCTAGAGCGATAGACCTTTCTAACTGTAATGTTGTAATAGAGACAATCAAAACATGGCAACCTGTTCAGTGTAATACAAAACATGAGGCTGTTGTCAACATGAACCAAAAACTATCCAGTCTGAAAAAAGAAACATACTTTTTAGCAAGTGAAGGTAGAAATTGAATTTTTTTAGCAATTCATGAGTATGTAAGGTTGATTGCATTTGACTGACACAGCAAACACTAACATAATTAGGTAACATGTATATAAATAAGAAAAAGTACAAAAAGGCACACTGATGAGCACAGTAGAATTAAAGAACAAAGAAAGAAAAAACAATCTCTTCCCCACATCTAAGACTTTCCAAAAAATTATGTATCAGAAATAGAAATCAAGCTACTTATGACTGTTAGATTAATATCCTGGTTTAAATACACTTTAAAGGGGTCATATGATGCTGCTAAAAAGAACATTATTTTGTGTATTTGGTGTAATGAAATGTGTTTATGCGGTTTAAAGTTAAAAAAACACATTATTTTCCACATACTGTACATTATTGTTTCTCTTCTATGCCCCGCCTTTTTGAAACGCGTCGATTTTTACAAAACTAATCGGTCTGAAAAGCGAGGTGTGCTCTGATTAGCCAGCTATCCAGTGCGTTGTGATTGGCCAAATACCTCAAGCGTGAGACGGAAATCTTACGCCCCCTTTACAGATCTTCTTTATGCACCGAGAGCTTGGAACACTCCAAAGAGAAAGGAAAAAATGAAATCGCATCATATGACCCCTTTAAGATCTAGTATCGACAGTGTTAAGAGTTACATTTTAAATGCATTGCTTTTTTTTGTACAAACTAAGAGATGATGGTGGTAACCGATAGCATGTCACAGATGCTGTCTATAAATCTTAAGTTACATTTAACCTGGAATATTCCTTGAAAACCCTCTCCGTTACTGCACAGTATGTTTCGTCAGAGAGGGGTGTGATTGGCATTCTGCAAAGGTTTAATAATTGTTTAAAGGAATAGTTCACCCAAAAATGAAAATTCTGTCATTAATTTCATTTTAGAGAGTATCCACTGAACGAAAATTGCGTACACTGTTTTGTGTCAGCTGGCTGCGCCACGCGGATACGTTGTTTCTGTTCAAATCAAAGCGTAAATGACGTAAACAGCGTATCCGCGTGACGCAACTGACACAAAACAGCATATGCTGTTTACGTTCAGTGGATACTCTCTAAAATGGCACTAGGGTGACGCAAATAATGACAGAATTTTCATTTTTGGGTGAACTATCCCTTTAACAGATGCGTCAGTTTGGCCACCTATGCCGTATATGAGAATGACTTTCTATGTATATGACTGAGTTCGGCACACAAACGAAATAAGGAAAAGTACTGTTGTAATCTCTCTATTGCTTCAGAAGACCTGTGAAGTGTCTTTATGCATATATGCGTTAGCAATGAGCCCAAATGAAATACACAACACAGGATAATCAGAGGTATTGTGTAGTAGTCACAATAGATAAGGTAATAAATGTCATAATATTTTCAGGAGTGTAAATTTACATGAAGTGTAACCTTTTGGAAGCAAACAAGGTCTTCTGCAGGACAATCTGTTTTTAAAGTTTTTAACAAGCAGTAACAGTTCGAAGATTTCAAAACACTCATTTATAACATGAGATGTGTATTGTGCACTCTGCACTTGCATTAAATGTGACTTACATTAAATGAAAAGAACATTAGTGTTTTTAAATAAAGCAACAAATTGGCATGGCTAAATAGGAGAGCTGTAAAACTAAAAATCAAAATAGGGCAAAGAACTCATAAAAGGCAAAAAGTTCCTATCTTAATTCTGATCTCACAATTTTTCACAGTAACTGTAAGAGCCAAGAAACATTGCATTGATGCTTTCATGTCTCTTCTTCTGAACATAAACATTCCTTTTTCTTTTCAGAAAAATACAACCGTCAAGTCAAAAATTCATCCATTTAATTTCTGTTCATTTGAACTTGTAAAAAAGAATGAATTTCCAATCTAATACAAATGGATCTTTCTCTCATGGCACCCACCCACAGCAAGATTTTGAGAGATGGCCAAAGTGGCATCGATTGGTTTGAAACAAACACCTTGTAAATCTTAATCGAGATGTCATAACTGGATCTTCCAATGAAAATGACAGACTTCTCTATGATGAAGTATGTTTACTTCTCCAATCACTTAGCACGCTTAAACCTCGCCTATTTCTTACAATCGACTGCAAGCTCATATTCAGATCTGCTTCCATCCAATCAACACAACAATGGATATAACCAAGGCCCAACCTAATTTTTTTTTTTTCTTTCGGATGTACACCGCAATATGCAAGAAAACACCTGTCGCTACTTCCATTTCATTGTGACTTTAATACTTCACAACATTCACTCATAACCGTGTTCTTATGTGCACAAAAAAGGTTGTTACACAAAATTTCCACCGATTACTCACAACAGGTATGCACATAAATTTGATCTTACTGTCTTTCTAATGTTAATAAATCCAGATTATTCTACATAAACATGTCAAGCCATTTAATGGCTTTTAAAATACAAAATAATAACACATTTTTATGCAGAACCGATTCCAGATCTAATGCTTGTAATTTTTTAATGCTAAATTTTTGGTTCTCTTAGTTGTTCAAATGTCCAATTACATGTAAAACTTTTCGGCTTAAACCATTTCGAGTTTCTAAGGCCACCAGGACTTATTTTTACATACGTGTGCAGTTTTAGTTGGTTCTAAATTTTATGCTAAATGTAGAAAAAAAATCCAAGTGCTAAGATATTAATGAATTTTCTGTTCAAAAACATTCACACACACACACACACAAATACGGTTAGTGAATGAGACCCACTCTTCTCTCATCACCTTGAATCTGACCACATTTTCTTGTTTCTTCCACCAGACGTGGTGCAACACACAACCAAGACAAGTCCCGTCTAACCCCACTGCACCTTGTTCACTCTTCTCCATTTCCGAACGTGCAGTTTTGATTTTATTTAGTGTTTTGGCACAATAAGAGCACTCAGTTGGTAAACAATAATTAGACTTTTTCCTCACACGAGGTGCACTTCTTCCTCCCACTCTAAGGAGAGGTCAGTTACCTGCGGATCCTGATCAGTACTGCTCTCAGGACGAACTGCGTTAGGGAGATCTACACTGCTGCCCATACCCTCCAAGTCTGGCTCTGCTTTAGGAGGTTGTGCATCATCAACACATTCTAGTTCCAAAAGTTGTGATGCCATCATGCCTGCGCTCTCTTTCATTAGCGATAGGGAACCCTGCTCAGGACTCCCCACCTCATTCTCCTCATCCTGGGATTTGGCAGGTTGTCCCTCTCCAAAAACGGGAGGCTCAGGACTGGCATCTGAGGTGGCTGAGGGAATCAGTGCAATGCTCTGTGGATTCATATCATGGAACCAGGCCATAATGTTGCCAAGCAGGTTGGCATTGGTGGAAGGGTCCAGGCAGTCTGGGTCACTAGGGGTGAAGGCGTTACCCAAGGCATCAGGGTAGGAACTCATGTTAAAGGGTGTATAGTGGCTGGTAATGTTGCCCAGTCTCATAAGGCTGTCTCCCAGCTCCAGAAGCTCAGAGCTGCTCATGGAAGCTCGGGGGGGATCCCCAGTATGTGGGGCAGAATCCAGTCTAGAGGGCAGAGAGGAACCACTGGCACCTACAGAGGCATCGTTACTTAGCACATCCTGAGGCTCAGGGTCCAAGGCCAGCCCGGACTCCTGTAGGGACAGCTGAATAGCCAACAAAATATTGGGGTCATCCTCATCCAGAGACCCAAGTGCCTGAGGAGATAAAAAGGGTTCAAATTCTCAATACATGCTCTTTGACTCGTTTTTGAGTGAAGGAACTACGCCATCGTTCAAACGTGTGGGGTCACTAAGTTTTTTTTGGTTCGTTTGTTTTAATAAATTATTACTTTTATTCAGCAAAGATGCATTAAAAAGTGACATTAAGACATTAATAATGTTACCTAATATTTCCATTTCAAATAAATGCTGCTTTTTAGCCTTCAATCAATCAAATAATTCCAAAATAAATGCATCACAGCTTCTATAAAAATATTAGGGAGCACAACTGTTTTTAACATTGATAAGAAATGTTTCAGCATGTCAGAATGATTTCTGAAGGATCATGTGACACTAGAGACCAAAGTAATGGCTGCTGAAAATTCAGCTTTGCCATCACAGGAATAAAATACATTTGAAAATATATTCTAATAGAAAACAGCTATTTAAATTGTAGCAACATTTCACAATACTGTTTTAACATGCTTTTGATCAAATAAATGCAGCCTTGGTGAGCATAAGAAGCTTCTTTCAAAAACATTCAAAAAATCCTACCAACCCCAAATTTTGGCAGTGTATGTTTTTAAGTGTTGGTTCATGTTTAAACAGCATATAAAATGTTTTCTGGTTTATGAAAATGCATTTACTATTTTGTTTAATTTTGCATTTTTGGTTGACTAAATTTAGATGCCATTTTATAGTCAATTTGACAAATGAAAACATGAAATAGTAACCAAATTATTTTAATCAAAATACAAAAATATGACCAAAACAAATAATTGTGCAAAAATGAACACATCACACATTCGAAAATCTTTACATATAAACAGTATATTCACCATGGAGATCCCATGTCTTTGTGTACTGCCTCCCTCATGTGTTTCTGTAGACACAAGTTGGACATACATACATTTCTTAGTAAACTTAGTAACACTGACATAAAGCAGCTCTTTTAGTTATTTCTATCCTAACATTATGTGGGGTCATTATTGCCGTCAGGAGCTGTACCTGAAGTGTTGTCACTGGAGTCATGCGGTTCAGGGGTGTTACTGCGGAGGCTGTGCAGTCTGAGTAGGTCTCCTCTACGCCGCTGCCTGTGTCTCCGTCTGTACTGGAACTCTGAGTATTCCTGCAGGAACCATCATCCTCAGTTTAATTACAATAATGCATGGTTTCTTGTCAAGGAGCAGTTATTAAGTAATGGACAGATCCTTAAAACAATGGACAGACTCTCACAGGAATACTGATTAACTTTAATATTACAAGCAATGAATAAAATGCCTATTTGAAAACTGTGGCCTGTGTCTCTAATCCATACTACTAATATGCATTAAAATAAAATTTTAATTACAGAGACCCTACAACATATTTGGACACTTACATCACACTTGAAAATTAATTTCTTGGAATTATACAACAAAATGTCTAAACATGGTTTTAGTGAAAATGTAGTAGAGCATGTTCATGGTTAATACAATGAACTACACCGGTGGTTATTCTGCAAGGACACTTGTATGAATTTACAACATGACAACAGTTTAGAATGCTGATGTTAGTTTATACCTAATATGTAATTATCCATTGCAATAGAATTTATACTTTTTAAGTGTGATTGAGTGTCCGAATCCTTTTTGAGGCCACTGTATTTAGACATTTGAAAAAAAGAAGAAAATAGAAAAAAGCCAATATTATAATAGTTTTGCAGTTGTTAGAAAGACTGAATACAGATCATTCACACAGGCAAACTGAATGCATGACAAAGCAACCTACAACAGTGTCCACATTTCAAGAACGGTGAAGTTGACAACAGGACAGGAATTCTGGTTTATTTGAGCATTTGAGTTGAGTAACAGCATAGTCCTTTATCAGGAATATTCCAGGAGATGACCAGCCTTAACAACTAAACACCGGATTACATTTATTTTAACAGCATAATATCTATAATGTCAGAGGACATATGAATGACTATAAAATTAATGCTGCCAAATTTTTAAGAATATTTTGTTATTTTGTCTTCAGCAGTACCTGCGGCTGGCCTCCTGGATTGTAATTGCACTCACGCTGTGCATTTGATCCCCGTACTGGGTGATTCCTCACCATCTTTGGACACAGAATGAGATTCAGTGACTGCTAGTACTTTACAGCAACACACAACTCTCTTACATTATTACAAGGACATCCCAGAGGATCAGAGGGCATTAACAGTTTTGTGAGCTACAACTCTAGCTGGCTGTGTGAGCTTTGCAATAGCAGAGGTTAGTTAAAACAGAAGAAAAATGTAAACACAGCAACAGTGATGCAGTAATACCTCAGGAGAGGCAAATCCCAGATACTCCCAGTCCCACGTCCCACCAGCAAAACTGCAAAAGTGGAAAAAAGTACGGTGGCTGTAGGGTTTTATTTCTGTGTGTATAATATATTTTGGACATGGTGCCAAGGTAATATCCTGTTTTTGTGGACATTAACCATATTAATATAATAATATTATAATACTATTACAGTGCAAGTTACAAAGTTAAGTTTTTTTTAATATAAAATAAAACCAATAAATATATAATTCCTTTACTATAGTAATAATACCATTTAATATACTATATAATAATAAAAATAATAATACATTTATTTTACAAAACAGAAAAATTATAATACTTATGGCTGTCTTAATTTCTTTGCTTTCAAACGTTAAACCATAGAGCTTATAAAAATGGTGGAAATGGCAGCACAAGGATTTACCTGCGGCGGGGAGCCTCGGGAGAATCATTTGGAGCGACACCTCGAGCCACAGAGGCCAAGAACTCCCGTCTCTTCTGCTGCACCAGATACGTGGCACTGATGATCTTATGGCGAGGGGTGCGGAGGTAAGGCCTGTTCACCTTCTGAGCAAGGTCTTCGGTGACCATCTCTAAATCAGTCTGCACATGTTGGAGAAAGACGAAACACAACAGTATGTTGTGCAAGAGAAGGTTCAACAGAAACTAGGGCTGCACAATTAATCAAATTTCTTATCGCGATTACAATTATGGATGCCACAATTACGTAATCGTTCAAAGCGGCAATTAATTGTTCAAAGCCACTTATGTTATTCTGTGTGCTTAAGATGCTTTTTTTTTTTTTCTACATGTTATCTTAAGGTTTTTTTCATTGTTTTAAATTTTAGTTTTAGTATAACACTATAATACCATAAAGCACTAAAAGTATTTCAGTTAGAGTGTTTTCAGCTTGTTTATTTTCATATAAAAATACAGCATGCAGTTGCATCAAACAATGGTATAAACATCATTCAATGTAAATTGTGATAATCGTAATTAATAATCGACAATATGATTTTTGTCATAATCGTGCAGCCCTAACAGAAACAAATCATTGCTTCTCTTAAGTGGTAAATAGATATCAATCTCAGTACCTGCATAAGTTCAAATATTTCTTTCTTTGTGCTTTTGGGCTCCAAGAAGAAACTATACGGATAAGAGCACTTAAGGATGCGTCGGGTCTTGAGAAGTTCATGCACACCATCCTCAATGAAGGTGGTGTCAGGTGGGGCTCCTTCCCCTTGAAGAAACAGATACATTGACATTTTTACATATTTAGGCCTATTATTCAAAATACACCACACACCTGTTTATAAGAACATACTACATCACCCTTAAAACTAAAGGCACGTATAGTGCATGTGAAATATGTTCTACTCACTTCCAATGAAAGCTTTGCTCAGTTGTTCCATCTTTTCTTTGGCTGTTTTCAGGAGTCGTTCTTCTAACTAATTTAAAAGAAGTACCTTTGATGAATGATTGTCAACAAATAGTGAGCCAATCACTCAACTGGAATGTTTTAAAGACATTCATTACATAAATATTCCTACCTGGTAACTGTGTTCATGATTCTTGTATCGTGTGTAATAATGCATAAAACGGTCAAGTTCCTGAAAACTCTTGTGCTTTTTTTCTACCTGCGAGGACACAAACATAAAAGCAAAAGAGACTTCCTGATGGAAATTCAAGCTCATAGCCACATATAAACTCAGAACAAAAGCACAGAACCGGTTTTGTTACTTTTTACGCATGAGAAATATGAGCCTGGAAAGTAAATGTTTGGTGTTTTGAGACTTTCCTGCCCTTTATTCACTAGCACCATTCACAGAAGTCCACAAACAAATCACAAAAGATCCAAGTCAACGGCTGTCATGTGTGTAACGAGTACCTCCACAGTCATCTCCTTGGACTGTTCCTCCACCTGTTGGATGACCTCGTAGCGCGTGCAGCGATAGTATCCTCCAGTAGAGGAGCTGTGTTTCTTCCATTCCTCAAGACAAATCCAGCAGAAATCATACTTGCACTACAGAGAGATCCAGATGAGAAAGTAGAGCAAAACAGAACTCATCAAACAGGATCAAGCACTAAGCAGCTATAAAGTTGATTTAGAGATTGTTTTGAATTATACAATCAACCCTGACTGTCTTATAAACCAGCAACAGATTTCAATCTGTGTTACTAATCAACAAAGTAGTGTACTAAAGCAACCATGGGCCAGATAGTACGAGATATTTTATTTCACAATATAAATAGCCATCCAGGCACGAGTGTGCATTCAACATTCGTTTTTGTGAGCGTGTGACGTTGCCTTTCTTCCACGTGCTGGTGGCGTGAATAGCTTCCCCTGCCCCCTGCCCGTCACTCAAAACCTTAGTTAAGCCTTCATTAAGAAAATAACAGTGAGGGCCTCAGCACTGCCTTTGTTCAAACACCTGCCTCTGACGTCAAAAGGCTGTTTTGCATTACACATACATCTTGTGTCAGGGTCAAACACATTCAAACACTCATATGATATCTGTAAGAGATTTTATAATTCCGACATTACATTACATTGTACATTATAGAACAAATAGTATGTCAATGTCTGTGCATATGGACAAGCACATTATGACAGAAGTTAGTTATTTTAAGTCTAATAACATCTCAAAAAACATCAGCTTAATCTTTTCAGTCTGTTGAGTTTCCTTTAGCTTAGAATCTAAAAATGTCAAAATTGCCAAATTTGACAATTGGCCAAATTTGAATTTCTTTTATCTGTTAAATAAAATAATATACCAGTCCTTTAATTTGATTGACCAAGCAGTTTTCTAACAGTGCTGATATTTCTTATAACAATATTATTTCTTATAAATAAAATAGCTGGTCATGTTTTGTTTAAAATGCAAATACTCTACATTACATTAATTGAGAAATTGTATTAAAAATTGTTTAAAAATAATATTGCAATCACTATTATGCTGTTGTACTGAATATCACAAAACTATTTATAAAAACTATTCTAAAAAAATCTTTATTTCCTTTAAATTAATTGATTAAATTGATGTTTTTAACAATAATGGATAGCATGCTGTGTTTTTATATAGTTAAAAACAAATGCACTCATAGGGTAAAAATGTCCCCGATTTTTAATTCCAGGAGCCAAATATTGGTCCTTAATAAATGTGCCATTCATGTGTGATTACCAACTTCTCCGTTGATAGAATAAATTTTCCAACATCTGATCTTATTAGTCGTCAATGTATCAGCTGATAATCATCAGACAGTCACAATTTAGCGGGCTGACATTCGAATGGATGGGAATGTTTTTGTTCAGGTACTCCATTCTGTACTGACCTTCGCGCACTGCATGTGATTACAGCCTTCATTTTTCTGGATGGGGGATTTGCAGTTGGCACAAGGTTTAGAGTTGCTGAGTAGCCACAGGCAGTTGGCAGCATCTTCATAGGCTTCACTCACACCAGCCACTGCTCAGAGACAGAGAGGAGCTCAATATTAAAACCTACAGCAGCAGGTTATATATCATGAACATCCATTAAGTAAAGATGCAGGTCAAATGATCATGCACGGTAAAGATTAAATGCATGGCCAGGATGAATTATTTAAAATTATTATATTCAAAATATTCAGAATTTAAAAAATGTGAAAAGTCTGGAGCTCCTACATTCTTCAGGCTTCATTTCAGACACTTTCTCCAGCCACATCTTCCATGTCTCACAGTCACAGGGTTCATGAGCATCCCCAAGACACTCCCTGAGAAGAAACCCGAGAGATAAACATTAACAGTGCTTTGATGGCATTTTCGAGGATGAACATTAGGATTATCCCATCAAAATCAAAAGAAACAATATATTGTATTTTAAAGAAAATAACATTTATTTTTAAGACCATTAAGGGTTTTTATATCCACCAGACCCGAGCTCTCATTCCTATAAATGTACAAAAAAGTAAATGGGGGAAAAAAAGTACAGTATTATATTATGTACAAGTTTAATTGTTTTTTATTCACTTTTAAAGCATTTCGTTTTTCTATTCTTTTTTTATTTTTGGTTTTAAGTGTTTTACTGCATTTTTAATGAATTACTGTATTACAGTAATGAGAATGAAATCACAATATGACTAGTAAGTCAAATCTCAAATAACTGCCCTGATGACTTGTGTTCTACCCGCTTAAATGATAGAAGTACTTGTGCTGTCCAATCTATAAAGACTGTGTCTGTTCCCCGAATAGTGAGGTCAAAATATAAATTTAATGCAGGATCTAGAAAAAATCTGATCGTGATTAAACCACAAAAATGTAAAATAAATGAACAAAAAACATTTTTAAAGTTTGGGCTCCTAAACATTAGACCACTCGCAACCAAAGCAGTTATCAGTGGTGGACGAAGTACACAAATCAAGTGCTTGAGTAAAAGTACAGATACGTATAATAAAATATTACTCCAGTAAAAGTAAAAGTACTCCTTTTTCAATTTTACTCGAGTGAAAGTACTAAAGTACTCGATTTTTTATGTACTTAAGTAAAAAAGTACTGATAG
>NW_015632722.1:365959-383498 GCF_001515625.1 Sinocyclocheilus rhinocerous
CTTTTTTTTTTTTTACCTTTGCTGTGCACCTTTGCTGTTGGAAGGAGTGGGTCACCATCCCCACGGATGATTCTGTCCGAAACGTCATACACATCATCACAAATCACAGCTGAAAATTAAGGTAAATGTTATCAGGGCGGCTCATTCAAACTAACTGCATTCAAAGTGTCATGATATTAAGTTGTGATACTCTAATTTTAATCTTTCTCAAACATTCAGTCTTTGTTTGGCAGATAATAAAATGAGCAAAAGATACACAATAGGCGTGCACTGAAGGAGGGATCTGAGCAAGAAATTAATAGGTCTGTTCTGCAGGGATGCATTAAATTGCTAAAAAGTGACAGTAAAGACTTTTACGTTGTTACGAAAAACTATTTCAAATAAATGCTGTTCTTTTGGACTTTCTGTTCTTAAAATACCCTGAAAAAATGATTGCAGCATAACTGTTTTCAACATTGAAAATAATGAAAAATTAGCAAATTAGCATATTAGAATGATTTCTAAAGGATCACGTGACACTGGTGACTGAGTATCGAGAGTAAGAGTATTACTTAGTATTATAAAAAAAATGAATTGTTTTATTACGTCTTAAATTGATTTTTCCTTACATTTCTGCCATATGTACATTAATTGACAGTCACCACTGATAAGCTACCACTAAATATTGTAGAAACTTAATTTGCTGTAAAGTTGCTTTGCAATGATTTGTATCGTGAAAAGCGCTATACAAATAAACTTGACTTGACAACAAAGAATAATAAGAATTTCAAATCTCTATAAAATGTGAGGACATATTATTATAGTAATGCAGGGGGAAAGGGAATAAATGTGCTTAACTGATATTAAAACAGTGTCAAAACATTAAAAAAAAAAACTCACGATGATCCTTAAAAATATATATTTTTAAGCAAACTTTCTGATTTTTAGGTACCAATATGCACAATTTAGAGGTAAATTAGGTAAAATTTTTGTACCTTACGGTACCGCCCCAGTGATAGCTTTGTGCCTTTTTTCTGAGAGTGTAAATAAAGGAAACAGCTGGTTAACGTACCAGCAGAAGAGATGGCCTTTGCCACAGTCTACAGCAGGGGCTTTGAGCAATGGGAAGCTCAGAGGGTCAGAGGCTCCAGGGCCTGGCCTAGACAGTCGTACGGCTCTTTCACATCTGGCTACGGGGCACCAGCGAATGGCAGGATTATTATCCACAAAAGCCTGGTGACGAAAAAAAGAAATGTGGTGAAACTTGCTCTTTGT
This sequence comes from Sinocyclocheilus rhinocerous, assembly GCF_001515625.1. Lineage (NCBI taxonomy): Eukaryota > Metazoa > Chordata > Actinopteri > Cypriniformes > Cyprinidae > Sinocyclocheilus > Sinocyclocheilus rhinocerous. The sequence goes on from NW_015632722.1 coordinate 367,214, forward strand.
TTTGGATGACGTAAATGACCCAATATCCAAAACCAATTTTAATCTGTAAATCATACAAATCAAATCAACATGATATTTCAATCAAACATTTTACTTCTGAGCATGTGTGTTTACAAGCTTTTTTTCCTCAAACAAGCACTGGCATAAACTCAACCAACAGCAGGATGCTGTCAGCATTTTGATTCAAAGCCAACGTCAGACAGTCTATGATAAGAAAAATAAAATGGCAGCTTTGAAATGGTTTCTGGTGCTTTGTGAACTGCAATTGTACCTTAATGTCAAACTGCAGGTAGCGCTTATCCATCTCTCTGGAGACAACGCTTTCAATGACTTCCACAGGAACCAGCTGGAAGCAGTCATAAGCAGGGCAAAAGATGTTATGTGCTTCCCCTTCTTGGATCTTCAGATTCAAAAACCTGACATCCAGACAAACAGTGTTCAAAGACTATGAATACATGGATCATAAACAACCTGCAATATAGTGCTTTTTTTAGTGGAGGAGAATTTTTTCTATTCATCCACAGGATTTAAAAAATGTAAACAACAAAAAAACAAGTTTTGAAGCGAAAAACAAACAAAAACATATTTTTTCTTTGATGAAAAGAACTACTCATCACATAAAGCATTGCAAATGCCATGATTAAATAGGAAATGGTAAAATATATATCTAAAGCATAGTCAGTGATTACGTGTATAAAACAATATTTGACGTTTATTGCTATTCTGTTTATAAACTATTCCAGCATGTACACTATAGTTTAAAGGTTTGGGGTCTGTAATATTGTTTTAGGTTTCTGAAGTATCTTATGCTCACCAAGGCTGCATTTATTTGATCAAAAAACAGTAATATCTGTTAAATATTATTATCATTTAAAAACTTTTCTAGATGCTATCTTAACATATTTTAAATGTAATTTATTACTGTGATGGCAACACTGAATTTCCCAGTCTTCATGCCACATGTTCGGTCAGAAAATATTCTGATATGCTGATTTGATGCTCAATAAATATTTTTGAAAACAGTTGTGCTGCATAATTTTTTTGTGGAATCCATGATATATTTTGTTCAGGATTCTTTGATGAATAGAAAGTTGAAAACAACCGTGTTTATTTCAATTTGAAATCTTTTGTAATGTAAAAAATTCTTTACTGTCACTATTGATCAATTTAATCCATTCTTGTTAAATAAATGTATTCATTTTAATTTTTTAATCTTACTGACAACAAACGCTGTAGTGTAAGTAGTTACCTGTAATGGATACATTATTAAGAAAAACATCTGATATGATCTGAACTTGTGATTTAAACAAAACTTCTATTCCTTACCCTTCCCAGCATGCCCTGCAGAATTCGTGACCACAAGACATATCCACAGGGTCCTCAAACACCGATATGGTGCACATGCAAATCCCACACTACATGGGTACAAAAACATTGAACAGACTGTGTCAATATTCTTTTCAATATTTGTACACTGAATGATAAAGAATGTGGATCATAACGTGATGCATGGAGATTAATCTAACCAGGGCAAGGCCATCAGTAGGTGACAGGCTGATCTCATCAGGGGAGGTGACAGAGGAGCGAGTTGTTCTGGGAGTTCTAGGTGAAGGCAGAGTGTCCCAAGCATTGTAGCCACTCGGTGGGGGAGTTGGCATCTGAACACCTGAGCGCTGGCAGCAGTCCTCTGCATTAGACATCCAGTCCTCTAGAAGTTTTTCCCTGTCCCAGTCTTTTCAGTAAAAAGAAGGTTTAAACCGGGCCATTGGTTCAAATAGCTGTGTATAAAACATCAGATATTCTGATAGGCTTTGACAGTGCCACGGCCAATCAGAAGCAAGCAAAGTGTGGACAGACAAGTTGCTTGAAGCAGGATCCTGGACGCATAACGCCTGTTTAGGACATGCAGCAGATGTCGGCTATATAATGTTCTGAGAGAACTTGCGATTTGCTATTTTAATTTTCAAAAAAATACTATATTGAATCCACTTCTGTCTCTTGGAATGTATGAATGTGAAATTGGTGCCAACTACTTCAGTAAAGATTAAGCATGGAATGTTCTGGTTTGCCCAGTAATAAAGTCAAACCAAACCCTTTTGCTTGTAATATCTTCAAGAATGAAGGGTCTTGGATATTGGCCAAATTTGGCATATTTCTTTAATTGATCAAATGGATCAGCTGGCACAGTGACAGCCCTCTGCAATATATTACCTTTTCATCTCTTCACAAATACGTACTGCAGCAAAACTATGGTAGAGGGATCAGACGGTACTTATAGCATGTAGTCCAAAGTGTTTCACAGAATATTATGAGCACAGTAAAACCATTAAGTCAGAGACTTTTCATTAGTGTTCACAAAATCTAAAAGATTTTACCCAACTACCTCAGGATTCACTTGTGATGCCAATTACTGTAAAAAAAATTGTTGCATACAAACCCAGTGATATCATTGGATGAGTGGAATTGTTTGACTTCAAAAGTCGCTGCAGTAAATTCATACCGTGAGCTCGCAGCAGGGCCTCGGCCGTGAAGAGAGGAGCCTGCAGCATATCCGCCGTCTCCACTATCAACATGTCTTTCAACCGACGCAGGTCTTGCAGTTTCAATCCCTCATATGGCTGGAGAGAAAAAGAAAAGAGAATAACAGGTTTGGGAGAGAGAGGGATAAAGATGAGAAGTGTGAAGGAAAGAGGGTGTGAGAGGAGAAGTGATGGAAAGAGAAGTAATAAAGCTTTTCCTTTTAAACTTCTATATTGCTCAGCCTGTCTGGAACAGAAAACGAAGCAATCATGAGTCTGCTGCTGGCAGTTGGGTCTATCCTCTTTCAACTGGTGCCCTATCCTTTGACAGTACATTACCAAGTTATGATTTATCTTGAGCTCACATCCTCAGCGCATAGCACACAGCTATAACTAAAGAAATAACGGTGTACTCGCACACGCACAGTGAACGTTAGTTTCTTTGTTTGTAAGGCTGCAAACTTCTGCCTATATTATATATTGGGCAATAAATTGATTAACAAATTTAACAAACAGAACAATAAATTGAAGTTAATTACAAGATATGCTGAAACATAAATTGAGAATTGCATAAATCAATATTTGCTGAGAAAACCTTACACAAGAAGATATATTATTCTATAAAATATAATATTATATATATATATATATATATATACACACACACACACACGTACATATTGCATATATATACATACATATAGCATATATATTTATATATAAAATTGTACAAAATAAATATATTGAAAATTGTATATACTGTACATATACACAGTATCATTCAAAGGTTTGGGGTTGGTAAGAACTTTTTTTTTTTTTTTTTGGAAATATTTGGTGTTCTGGAAACATTTCTTATTACCAATGTACAAAACAGTTGTGATGATAATATTTTTGTGAAAACCGTAACCGGCTTTTTTCAGGAATCTTTGATGAAAAGAAAGTTCAAAAGAACAACATTTATTTGAAATGGAAATCTTTTGTAACATTATATAAATGTCTTGTCACTTTGGACCAATTGTATGCATTCTTGCTGAATAAAAGTGTAAAAAAAAAAATGTATATATATATATATATATACAGTTTTAACACAGCCGTACCTCTCGTCGGTCAAGGGCGGCATACTCTGCTTCAATCTCCTGAGCTCCGGCATCCTGAGAGAAAACCATCTGAGACTCCAGACTGAGCGCCAGTTCCTTGTGATGCCGTTTCTCCGCACAGTCACACGGCGTCTCCCTGTCCTCGTTCTCCACGAATAAATCTGCATTGTTCTTCACTAACAACTGCAAAAACACAAGACTAAAACCTAGCTAGTGGCTTCACTGAGTGATCAATCCTAGTGTACTACAATTAAACCAGAAAAGTAATCTTGCATGGTCATGGAGTTTGGCCACAGTCTAAAAGAACTGAAACTGAACTGAGGCTTTGCATCAAATCAACTGAAAATACTGTAAAAACACATACACAACTTGGAGGCCTGAACTATGTAAGAAAATAACAATCTTGTTACCTCGACACAGTTCTTCATGCCAGCCGCTGCTGCGTAGTGCAGGCAGGTGCTCTTTTTGTTGTCGGTGGCATTGACGTTGGCTCTTTCATACACGCCCTGGTCTAGCTTGGCTCCGGTCCACTGCAGGATCATCTGGAGGCACTCAGCCCGCTTCTGTTCATCCTCCTGGGGGCGGCTGATCCGCGGCTGCAGCGCCCCCTCACTCAGCAGGATCTGTGGGCCCATGCAAAGCAGGTGCAACGCAGTCTCATTGTGAACGTTGCACTTGTTGGGGTTGCCATCTTTGGAGAAAAGGAAAGACCTGCAGGAAAGGAACTAGAGTAAGTACAAACTGTAAATCAGAAAGAAAAAAAAAAAATCGGAATTACATTTAAGAATACAATTTACAACAGCAAAACACAAACAGTAGACGCAGCGAAACTAAATGCAAAAATACTGTACCCTAACAGTCTAGTTTTTGTGCATATTAATTTTGTGCAAATTATTTTAATTCAGACTTGATTCTTTAATGAATCCTGTGTACTGATCTGTAAACAGCTTCATCTTATTTATTGAAAATAACTGCATAAAAACAACAAATCATTTAAAAAAAAGGCATCACTATAGCTTACATAAGCAAATTTTGCCCAACACAAAAGCAATATCTATCTCCTTGAATTAGATCATAATTTGAAATATTTATATGAGCTATAGAATATTCCAACATTTTTAAGATTTTATTAGATCTTGTGACTTTTTCAGGCCTGATATTTGATTTTTCCAGAATTAATTTTTTGCTTGTCCAACTTGTCCAGTCTATTTTTGAAGTAAGAGCAGGTACGGATATTTGTAACTTGAATATGTGAGGCTTCCAGTTATTTTAGCTGTACAAAAACAATCCATTATGCTACTTGATATTGCAAACAGGTATTTGTTGTGCTATTTTAAATTTACAATTGTAATCATAAACACACCGGTTTTACCATTTACTGCACTCTGTTGTTCTTCTATTTATCTACCTATAGTAGCTAAGGAATCAGAAGTACATTCACAGGAAATAACTTACTTCTGCATTGAACAATGAGGTGGAAAGAATTACGTCATATCCTGTTATCGAAATTCATTGATTTTGCATGCTCAGAACCTTAAGGGTGCCATACAATGAACAGGAGTTATGCATCATACCGGTTAACACTTTGTGGATGACGGTATGTTGTATTGCCCAATCAGCATCCAAGACCAGAACTATCACATATATTGATTTTATAAGCCTCTATAAAACACCTCAGGTAGAAGACGACCTTTGTCTTCCTCCCAGTGGTGGCATCTACCAAAATTTCATAACATATGAGAGTGCATTAGGGTCATAACAATATTAACAATGAAAATGTCATGACACTGTTCAACACAGCTGGAGGCTGCAGCGTCTCCCTACCTGGAGGTAATTAGAAAGACTAATATAATTTTCAGGCGATTACTAGCGGGAGCTTCAAAGTAATTCATAACAGGTTTGAAATACACCATAGAATGGACTTAGGGAAATGTACAACCTTGTAAGCTTTAAGAGTGAATTTAGTGATTGCATCCAGCAGGCTTTAATGTCTTTTAGTGGAAATGACTCAGCGAGCTGTTCTGGGAAGTCTGTGATGTGAATCTGTCAATGGGTGTTTATTAGTTAATGAAACTGAAAACAACAGCTCTAACTCCCTGCATTCCCCTAACCCTGCTCTCCAACTGAAACTGCACCTGGGAGGCCTGAAAGACTGGTTAAACTACCACAAATTGATACAGACACCTGTTAACTATGCGACTGTTAAATCTAGTGAGATGTCACAATAGAACCTTATTGCAATAATGACGTAACCACATCATGAAATGCAAAGCCAAGCATTTAAGCTGGAATGACACCAATATCCAAAGATAATGTCTAGACAAGCAGGTGACAGACATCTTGTGCTTTGTTCTGCTGTATGCTCACTAATGAAAGTGTGATCATTATAAAAACAAGACCAAACAAAGGGTAAACATATGTTAAGCCAGAGATACACACATTTGGCCTCAAAAATTCTGGGTGTGGTCTAGACTGGCAGGCTGTTTTTCCAAGAATCAGTAGCAGCCAAAACGTGAACCAGAAGTCCAGTTACAAAATACAGAACTCTGGTATTAGCTTTTAAATACAGAACCACTTCAAACTGGCCGTTCTAGCTTGGGTAGTGGTTCGAGCTAAGGTGTTTGCAGTTTTGTCAATATCTTTGTTTTCAAACTAGGATACATGTAGAAGCATTGTTTGGCCTTGCAAGTTCTAATTTGACTGGCTGAATTTGAAAGTCTGCCTGGAAACAAAGTTGTGCTCACAAGGTACCGGATTCATACTAGTACTTTCGAGAAAGGAGTAATAACTATTAGACTAATTTTGCCGGGTTAATGGCATCAAACCATTCAAATAAAGGCAGTGAAATCATTGAGGTTACTAGTTGTGTGCTCCAATGAGCTGTAAAATGAAACGAGGAAAGTGAAAAGGAAAGAGGAGGCACAGAGAGTCCTCAGTAGCTAGCTGTCCTAACTGGTAATTACCAACCATTTTCTCAGAGGGGTGCTTTAACTACACTAAGTCAGAGTTGGATTCAAGGCTCCAAGTGGTCTTGACTCAAATACCAAGCAATGGAATTCAACAACCATGCAAAAATAACCTTGCATCGCACAAAAACACTACGGGCTCCACATAAGCTTCCCGTTCCATGCATATTTGCTTTAGGTCCTGTCTGTTAGGGGCCAACATGGGAATGGTTATTCAGTGTTTCTTGTTCTCCCTGAAGCAACAACCCTCTACAAATGCTGCTATGCTGTTTGGGTTTTCCAATTACATGAATAGAAGTCTAACAGTATTATCCCTCTTTGTTAGGCTACATATTGATATTAAATGGGTTCATATGTTTTGCGCTGACACATACACCACCGTTCAAAAGTTTGGGGTCGGTAATATTTTTTTAATGTTTTTGAAATAAGTTTCTTACGCTTACCATGGCTGCATTTATTTGATCAAAAATAACTATATGCAAATATATATATATATATATATATATATATATATATATATATATTACTGTCACTTTCGATCAGTTTTGTGTGTGTGTGTATATATATATATATATATAATATGCAAATTATTATTACAATTTAAAATAGCTGTTTTCTATTTTAATATATTTTAAAATGTGCTTTATTCCTGTGATGGCAACACTGAATTTTCTTGAAATTTCTTGTCATTCCTGCAGTCTTCAGTGTCACATGATCCGTCAGAAAGCATTCTAATATGCTGATTTAGTGGTCAAGAAACATGTATTATTATCATCAATGTTGAAAACAGCTATATTGCTTAATATTTTTGTGAAAACCGTGGTAAATTTTTTGAAGATTTTCAATGAATGGAAAGTTCAAAAGAACAGTGTCTATTTGAAGCAGAAATCTTTTGTATCATTGTAAATGTTTTTACAGCCACTTTTAATCAATTTAATGCATTCTTGTTGAATAAAAGTATTAATTTCTTATTAAAAAATAAAAATAAAAATCTTACTGACCACAAACTTTACAGTACAGTAACAGTACAGTTACAGGAACAGTAGTGTATAATGACTACAAGCACCTAATAATAAAAAAAATCTAATTCGTCATTTATTTAGCTTCACATAATCATGAATAAAATTAAATACTTATTTTAATTTTAATTATAATTTAATAACTAATAATAATATACATTTTAATAATAAGTTTTTCTAAAATGTTAAGGATCTGCTTTAAATAGTGTCACTCTTACATTCAAATTTAAGGTGAACAATCAAAACTCAACCAGTAGAGGCTAATGCTTGTAATTCAGTGCCCAATCATTCGCAGGCTCATACCTGATGAGGCGAGTCATGGCATGGCGTGAGGCGTAGTGCAGGGGTGTGTTGTGTTGATAGGGCTCCCCATAAGATGCGTTGGGCTCCAGTGCCTCTTTAAATTGAGGGTTGTTCTCATAGAGCTGGCAGGCCAGGCCTTCGTCTCCACTGATAAGTGCTTTACGAAACTTGGTGGCGGTATTCCCCATGGCAGGAGCTGTAGTGGGAGCCGCAGAGCGGCCCACATTCAGTTTTCAACACTCAGCCAGCATGAGAGTGGATGGGTGGCATACCACAAGTCCTGTAAACACATCAACACAATCACATTGTCTGGGATCTGTTATTCACGGTTATATCATGGGATGGAAAATCAATATGGAAAATCAACAGCACCATATTGCAATCTCTATTTAAAAATTTGACATCAGGCAATCAGCTTTTGCTCCGAATGTGATACATAGTAGGGCTGCACGATTAATCGAATGCGATTGTCATGCGCATTTTGATAGTAATGCCGGTTCTGTAATCAGCAGGAAATCATCATCAGCATTTTCTGAGTTTCTTCTGCGAGGCGTATTTGGAGTTTCAGCGTGAGAGCGCCCTCTGGCCTTTGGATGGAGATTTACTGCTGATCACAGAACCGTGCTTCACTGAAAGATACGCATAACAATCGCAGCTTCTGTCGTATCGCGATCTCGATTCCATTTCGATTTATCGTGCAGCCCTAACACATAGTTTCAACGCCCATCACTAGTCCATTACCTTCACCTCAAAGCTTGACTCAAAAATAGTGTTAGGCTTAAATCTAAAGTGTAAAATTACCACAAGAAAATCTTGCACAAATAACAACAAATAAGACTGGAGTGCCATTACGGTTTGTCGTGATCAGACCCATCAATAATCTTTCTGGACTCTGAACTTAATCTATAAAGTCTGAACATTTTGTGACAGGTGACTGAGTTGATCAATGAAATCGACTGTTGGGTTTGCACTTAAAAAAAAAATTACTCAAGTGTTTTGATATTGCCAAAGTGTTTACACTTTTCTAGTGTCTACACTTTTAGGGTAGAAGAATGAAGGTCTCGAGAAGCATTTTTTAGAAGTTGATCTTTTGACTTGAGCGCTGAGTTTTTAGAAAGCTGTGTAACGTATGAGATGCTGCAAAAGATGCCAAGCATGATCGCAATTGTCAAATACATCCATAAAGCGCATGTTTGCATAGAAAAACAGTAGAAAAGCAACACAAACATGCTCTGCGTGACCAGTCCTTTGCTTTAGAACATATTAAACAGTAAATAATTATACAGTGCGGCTTTAAATATAACTCACATAACTATCTTGTGGAAATCCCTAACGTAACAAAACCAGTCTGCTTCACAAAATGCTAATTTGCATATGACCACATTGTGCAAATAACAATCTTGCACAGGTGTCCTTATCTGATCTTATTGTTATCTGATCTTATTGCCTCTTTTTGCTAAAAAAGTACAAGTACACTTAGAAAGAAACCTTTTTAAAAGGTTACATGACCTGAGGGCTCTATAATATTTCATCAGCAAAACAATCCAGTATGCATCATGTCATGCTCTAATAAATCTACTTGAGAGGGTTGTGGGAGAGGAGAGGGTGGCAGCAGGTGCACTGATCGGGCATGAGTGAGTGGGAGCTTCGACCCATTTTTTTAGGTCATTCTGTCTGCTCGTTTCCACATCATTTCACATCTCACTCGCATTCAACAAAAATGTCTGCGGAGTTACATCAGAAACAAAGCACATTTTAGAACTCAGAAGGATCATTATAAACACACTTTGGGCTTGTGGTCGAACGGCTCATTTTCAGGTGGGAAGTCTGAGAATGCAGAACAGATGAAATAAGAGCAGCACTTGGCAGGCACACAAAGAGAGGGAAACGTTTCTGTTCCACAAGCTTCCCCCACACTAGAGCTCAATCATTAAACATACTGTGTGTCCATTAATAGAAAAACTCCATTTGCATTCATTTTACAGGCAGTGGGCTACTTTCAAACAATGCAGGCTTTGTGTTACAAGATGATCCTCAACTGCCGTTTTCACTTTTAACAATGTCTGAAACTCCAAGCTAATTATTTGCCATGACTGACAACAACAGCATGCACTAATCTGACATTTAAAGTGACAGTACCAAAACGTTATGATTTTTTTTTTTAACATGGAAGACAAAAGGTGAAATGTGAAGGACTCATTGCATGGTTACACTTTATATCAGGTGGCTTTAACTACTATGTACATACATGTTGGTTTATTGTAATTACATTTAAAGTACTTTCATTAAATGAACACTTGTAGTTACACTTGACTTTACCCCTAACAATAACCCAATCCTTATCCCAAAACTGTAACTCTTCATCCTTACTCCTAAAAGCAATCCATACCTCAAACTTGGGGGAATTTTCCAGAATAACATGTAGTTACATAGCAAATCCAGTCTAGTAGGTATTTAATGTTAGTGGATAGTAGTTAAGGCCACCTAATATAAAGTGTGACCCATTGCATATTTTCCCCATTTAACAAAAGCGAATGGTGACATGGCTGACATGCTGCACTACATCTCCTTTTGTGCTCTTCAAAATAAAGAAAGTCATGCGGGTTTGGAACAACATGAGGGTGTAAAGAATGGCATAATCTTCTCTTTGAGTGAACTACCCCTTTAACAATACACAAAAAGACAACATGGTGACGAACTAAACACATAAAACAGATTACATACGCTGTTTACAGATTACTTAGTGGTTTCGAAAAGAAAGCAGTTACTTACAATATTCTAACAGACACAAAAGATTGTTTCATGTAAACCATCACAATGTATAAACGCTGCATACTAGCTCGGTGAATTGCTTATTTGTTTTCAGTGGTGGAGGGGTGGGTTTCTCTCTGGCAGCTAAATTTCTCATGAAGCATTTGCAACAGTTCTCTAAGAATAAAACTGGACAGAGCATTCAACAAAAGCTCTGAATCTCTGCCTGAAGTTTTTTAAGGAAGCATTTACTGTGTTGACAGCTGATCAGCATCATCAGTTCAGTTCATCATACCGGTCTATGGCTGACAGACCCCTTGCATTAAAGCCATCTACCCACAAACACGTTTGATAAAGCAGAGCTTTCATTTTCCACACTCCCAAGCTGGTCAGGCGGAGATTTCGACACCAAGGCGTGTTGACATGAGCGATCAACACACAAACAATCTCACACGTACCTCATCACTGATTTGGACGTATCCACTAAGCGTCGACACATCAAACGACCAAAAGCTTATATCAACATTGTTATCGGACAGAAGACCTTCGATCATGTCAGAGATTATGTAAAAAGAAATGATAAAGAACTATATAATCATAGGGGTGGTGCTCGTGGCTGTGTTTGCTGGTCATGCTCTCATTTCATAGGACAATAATCTGCGTCTCCTTCGCGGTTTTAACGGTAGATGAAGGACCGAGTTTAAGAGCCACTTACCGCCACCTACCGAAGGTCCACCCAGTATCTTGTACATTAAAAACGTTTTACACGTAAAGAAATTAATGTTACAGTAAAATTTGTTTTAAATCATATACACTCACATGAGTCATATCAGTGCCTTAAATGATTTAATTTGATTTTTTTTAAACAATAAACATAAACACATCTGCAAAATCCAAATCTGAAATAAATATCTTTATAAATAAATAAATATTAATAATTATTTGTTTAAACATCAATAACTTTAGATTACTCAAGCACAAAAGAACATTTAAAAAAAAAAGACAACGACAAAAGAACATGACAGATTTTTTTTTTTTTTTTAAACAAGCACAAACGACAAAACAAAAACCAACAACAAAACACAACTCATGTGGACATAAACTGATAAGTTCACTGGTAAACCCAAAGATATTGCCAGTTTCTGCTGACCGACTTGTGCCTGGCATGCCCATGATTCATACAATAAACATTCAAGCCACAGGGCATATAGGAAACCTGTCTGATGCCAAGAACTTATTCTAACTAATAATAAGGAATAATGGCAATTATAAAAGAGGGGATCATAAGATTTATGAAAACATTGAAGTCAAATGGACTCTGTAAGATAAAATAACACTGAAATAATATATTGAAGAACATCTATTTAGGTTAAAAAAGCAACATTCACTACTTTGCAAACAACTTTAGATATCATCACACAGAAACCATTTTAATCCATTTTCAAACGTATACAAGCAAACTGTGAGAGAAATGACTATAGCAACCATGTTTGCAAGCTCATCTTTCAATTTTAATAGCTAATCAAGGTTACTTCTTTAATATCAGCAGGCTTAATCCACCACGCTGCTGCATAACTGACCTTCCATCTTTTATTAGGTCGTGTCAGTAAACAATACTTTTATGCTTTTAATATGGAACCTGAAATGTATATACATATGCAATCTGAGACCCCAGAACACTTGAATGTGTTTGGTCACGTAAGTGGAGGATGATGAGGTTATGAGGAGGATTGGGAATTAGGGAGGACTTGAGGAAGCTATTTAAAGCAACTGGAAAATATTATCGGCTGTCTGGAGTGATTCACTTTGATAAATTGATGTCAAGAGCTTAGAATCATTGATTATTACAATAAAATACTCAAATCTAAAGCTGCTTATGTGTTTATTATATGTTGTGTTATTTAAAAAATCTATTCATAATTTTGCATACAGACAGATTTCACTCTGGCACAAAATGAAATAATCTTTTCTCATTCTGTGTAATTGTTTCAGAAGAACAAAGCATACTGGAAGATTTGAATGATTCATTAGCGTAGTTTATTTGAGACATTTTCGCTTGCCTTTCTCATATTTCTAGTAAAAAAAACAAAAAAAATCCAAAGATATTTCAGCACAAGTATGATTTGCAGCATCCCAATAAAGCCCCACCGCAGGCATGCACCATGGGACTAGCATGCAGAGCAGCGCAACGCGAGTCACTCCAGACGGCACCAGGCTCTCACTAGCTTCCTCCACCAACACCACAGATGTGCAGCATCTGAACTCTCCCGAGTTCTGTTACAGAGCTGTCTAGCAAAATGTTACCTTTACCGCCTTGCTTATTGAGAGAAAGAGACAGAAGAGTAGGGGAGAGAGATACTGGATAATGGTTTAAGATGTAACACGTACAGGAATGTATAATGAAAGTTAATGAGTCTTCTTTAAAGAAAAGGCCAAAAGACTTTCATGGAATATTATTCTATGTACGAATGCCAATTATAATATCACCTTTTTAATGAATGTCCACTAATGTATGAAATTACTAAGAAAGGTGTGAGATGACATGGTATGCATGTGTTGCATGTTCACAGTATGTACAACTGAATGTGCATGCGCATGTGTTGTAGGGGATCATGGCTGTTTCCTGTGAGAGAATGGCAGGTCAGAGGTGAGAGAGGTCAGTGTCTAAGGGTCACAGTGAGCTAGAATGAGGTCAGACTCGGGGCAACTTCTTTTCAATGAATTCCTTCACAGCAGACATCTCCTGTAAAGCCAATCAGAGAGTAGTATGGGTGTTAGAACTAGCATGAACAAACAATATAGTTTTACTGTAACCACTGTACCACATCAAAGATAATATTTTGCATGATTTCAGTTCAGACCTCATCCTGTTATTAGTTCACATGGAGTGTCGTATATAGAACAGGAGTTTGCTTCCAACTAAATCTTGCTGTTCTTAGCAATAATTACAGTACACTGTCAGAAAAAAGGCATAAAAGTTGTCACTGGGGTGGTACCCTTTCAAATGATTCACCTTTGTACCTTATTTACCATTGAAGTATGGAACTAGGGCTGCACGATAAATCGCATGCGATATTTAACGCGCATCTTATCAGTAACATATAAGTACTTTTATTACTTTTATTCAGCAAGGATGCATTCAATTGATTAAAAGACAATACATGAGAAGACAATAACAATAAAAGACATGCATAATGTTAAAAAGGATTTCAATTTCAAATTAATTATGTCCTTTCAACATTCTAGTCATCAAAAATATTGAAAAACATGTATCATGGTTTCCACAAGAAATTAAGCAGCATAACTGTTTTCAACATTGATAACAATAAGAAAAAAGTTTCTTAAGCACCTAATCAGCATATTAGAATGATTATCTGACACTAAAGACTTGAGTAACGGCTGCTAAAAATTCAGCTTTGCCATTACAGGAATAAATTACATTTTAAAAAATATTAAAATAGAAAACTGTTATTTCAATTGTAATCATATTTCACAATATTACTGTTTTTTAATCAAATAAATGCAGCCTTTGTGAACATAAGAAACTTCTTTCAAAAACGTTAAAAAGTAGTGTAGTAATACACAATAAAGAACTGCTATTCAAATGAAGACATATAGGTAGGTCTAAAAGGATTCTACGGATTTTTTTGTTTTTGAAGGAGAATCTGTGAAAGCCTGCATGATGAATTTGAACATGGTAAAACATGTTAAATGTAGGTTTCTGTGAGCGTAACAGATGAGTCTCACCTGTGGACAGGAGCTATGCATGAGACCCGGGTAGGAGCGGAAGGTGACATTCTGAGGAGAAATTATGGTCTTGAGCTTCTCTGCTGTCATGGCCCCGAATTGCACCGGGATCATGGGATCCATCTCGCCATGACACTGCAGAATGGGAGTGTCCTTGTTTCCACTCCCACTTGCAGCCTAATGGATAAAAAAGCAGATCCATATTGAGACATACCTATTTACATATATACATATTTATCCTCACACAATCTCACTGCTGACATCTTGTACCTGTGGGAAAGTCTTGTGAAGTGGAAGCCAACAACTAAGTCCAACAACACCCGCTAGCTGCCGCTGAGAGGTCAGAGCGGTGTAGAGCGAGAGAGCTCCACCCTGAAGATCAGACATCAAGAGAGGAACTGAACAGCATCTGCAATGTCAGCCATTTGAGTAATAGTAGAAAATTTCAGGATGGATCACTTACCTGAGAGAAGCCACCAAGAATGATACGACTGGATGGTATACCATTCTTTACCTCGTGATCGATGATGGCCTTTACTATTGAAGAAAAGGTGTGGTCTATACTTAGTGCCACATAATCAAATTTCAACATATAACAACTAGGGCTGGGCGATATGGGCAAAAATTCATATCTCTGTATTTTTTGGCCGATTTGCGATAAACGGTATATATCTTGGTATTTTCGTTTTTGTATTTGTATTTTTAAAAATCTGTATTTAATATACAGTGGGTACGGAAAGTATTCAGACCCCCTTAAATTTTTCACTCTTTGTTATATTGCAGCCATTTGCTAAAATCATTTAAGTTAATTTTTTTTCCTCATTAATGTACACACAGCACCCCATATTGACAGAAAAACACAGAATTGTTGACATTTTTGCAGATTTATTAAAAAAAGAAAAACTGAAATATCACATGATCCTAAGTATTCAGACCCTTTGCTGGGCTCATGCAAAAATGGAAATATTTCCATGGCTTTCTAACATTTACAGATGGAAACTATACCTGTGAAATGTAAGTTATGCATTCAGGAAGACAGCACATCTCAAAACACATTAAACAGCGCGAGTAGCCTAGTGTCTCTGTCAGCGGCACACGCAGCCTTTCTGTCAGAGCATATGATGGGCCGAGCCGCTTAAACTAATATGCGAAACGAAACTATGTCTTACCAGTTTTTAAAGGCCTTAATATGAAGCTTGTCACATGTTTAAAATAAATTGGATTATGCACTTTCTCCGCAGCAGCTCAGTCTGTGTCCTCCGCTATACTTTCACATGCGCTCGTATCAAACTACTGTATATTGATATAAATGGTATTGTCTAATATCGAATCGCTTATAAAGAAAATATCGATATATCGTACAAACTCCCATACGATATCACACAAGCAGGGAGAGCAGTAGGCTATTACACAAGTTCTGATTCTGTCCCAAATATCACGAGTTTAAATGTGATTTTATACAACAGTTCAGTAAATACAACATTCTCTGGCATGAAATGTCTCATAAACTTGACGTGTTTCTTCGTGTGGTTTTACATTTGCTGACACAAACTAAGCCAATTTTTGGATGCTTGTTAGTCTTGGGACAGCTGTTTTCAGGAAACTGCCCAAATGCAAAAACAAATTTAGCTCACTGTTCTCTGCTGCTCTCTTAATCCCTGCTTCATCCTCCGGTGACTCTGGGCTTAAGTTAATCGAATGAAGACATTTACCGCCACCAGTATAATTTAATTAATAATAATAATAATAATAATAATAATAATAAAAAACATTAAAGGGATAGTTCACCCAAAAAAAAATAATTCTGTCATCATTTACTCTCACATCCCTCATGTCATTTCAAACCTTTCTTTTGTGGAACATAAAGGAAGGTATTTTGAAGA
>NW_015632722.1:383567-402216 GCF_001515625.1 Sinocyclocheilus rhinocerous
ATTTCTCATTTAACACAAAAATATCTTTAAATAATATTTTGAATTTTGAATCAAATTTATTTTGCGATTAATTGCGATTAATTAGATTAATCGGAACGTCATGTAATTAGATTAAAAATTGACAGCCCTAATTATATTACATTACATTATAGTTCAAAAGAACAACATTTATTTGAAAAATATATTTTCTTTACTGTCACTTTTAATCAGAATAATGCATCTTTAGGTATTCATTTCTTTCAAAAATCTTACTGACTGAACAGTAGTGTATATTATATATTTATTATATATTAATCAGTATAACAATTTGAGTTACATGACAAATGAAAATTAACATTAATTCAGAATGTCTTTTTAACCACACTTTTGCTTTAACCACAAATATGTAACATCTGACCATCTGTACAAAGAGCCACTTGATTTGATTAATGACCTAAAATAGTACAGAATCTGAAATACTTCTTCATTTTACATCATACATTTTCTTTGTTTTACATTTTTCAAAATCCTGAGCATTATTTATTCTCAGGTTTAAATTATATTTTCAATCCCCATTGCACTTTTATGTAAATGTACTAGACTTTTAATGTTATCTGCAGCAGAGGAAACTTACCATGAGGGCATAGTCATCTTCATGTTGAGTGTTACAGGGATTCGGGGTCTAGAGTCAGAAAGTATGATCATTTATTCTTTGTAATAAATTACAAGGAAATCAAGTGATACTAACATTTTTGTATTGCATAACAATAAACGCATCAAGAAATATTTTGCGATTCACAGGCTTTCACTTACGCATGTGGGCAGATGTATTTGATGTATGGCAGTCGAATAGACGTCATGGTATCAGCCCAGCCGTGTCTATAAAAAGTAACACAACAGGGTTATTTCTACACCAGGGCAGGGGGTATTAAAAGATCCCGCAACAGGCAGGTAATAAACAGAACGTACCCTGTGTCACCCAAGCCATGAAGGAAGATCACCTGCAAAGTTAACAATTAAATGTGAAACTTATCTCTGCAAAGCACCAAAGAGGCCAGATTTCCTGTTTGATGCTGGCTCTTGGTTATTTTATAAAAAGATACTATCTCAATAGCAAACTTGAGCTTTCTATGAATCTATTCGCCCTTTTCTTCCAATAAAGAAGAAGGCAGGCAGCCTATTTGAAGGTTTGAACTGTAAACGAGAATTTGAAACTTTCTGTCATCATTTACTGACTCTCATGTCATTCCAAACCCAAAAGACTTTAGTTAATCTTTGAATCACAAATTAAGATAATTTTAATGAAATCTGAGAGGTCTGTCCCCCTTTTAAAGTGTAGGTAACCAAAATTTAGAATATTCATAAAGGTCATAAAGGCATTGTAAAATGAATCCATATGAATCGAACTGTTTAATCCAAGTCCTGGGAAGAGATACAATTGCTTTATATGAAGAACAAATTTAATTTAGGCTTTTATTCACATATAAACACACATACATAGAGCACATTACATATGATAAACAGATTCCTGTGCATGTCAAGCACAAGAACAAACTCTTTAGTTTTCACGCAATGCGCAGCATTTTGAGCTTGTTTATAATATGTGATGTGATTCATTTGCAATGCCTTTACGACCTTCTTGGATCTTCTAAGTCTTGGTTACATGGACTTTCAATAGAAGGACAGAAACTTCTCAGATTTCATTAAATATATGTATCTTAATTGGTGTTTTGAAAATGAACGATAGTTTTATTTACTCACAACACAAAGGTGAGTACTAAATGACTTTTCATCTTTGGGTGAACTATTCCTTTAAGGAAACTTAAAATAACTGACCTGTGTAATGCAAATGAAGAACTTGGAAAACTTTTGATTTTAGTCAATGATTCGACTGGTATCTTACCACAGCCGTTTCCTTCTCCGTCCCAGGCACTGTGACGGCTTCAGAGAGCAGGGGTACAGACATGTTGTTGCCACACATACAATGTGAGGAGTGCTTTTAGGAAAATACAAAAACAAAATGTTCAAATGCAATCAGTACAACATATGTTTACGCAAAATACAAAGGCCCAGGCAATAAGTACTGGACATATGGTTATTAAAGATACGAACCAGACGATTTTAGAAAGAAACTGTCAGCAGGCTGCAGAATGATTAACAAAGGTTGGTTTAATTACCAGTGTTATTAAAGTCCTTTCAACTAGCAATTCATGCCCATCTAAAACTAAAAGTGCTCTATTGCACCTGCAGAGCATCTAGACGTGAAAAAGAAACAGAACGTTGAAAGATAATGTAAAAATTACAGGGTGATTTAGCCTACTGGATAAGCGCTGATGCTTATGTTAATCATACAGATTCATTTTCCGCTGGTGACTGTGCAGACATCTGCTTACTACGAGTTCTCGGAAAACTGTTTCTAATGAAAACCACGGGTCCCTGTTTTCCTGGAACCACATGACAGCACTGAGAAATCGAATCTTTGACAGCTGCAGGAAGCAAAACACTCCAGTTTAATGGTTTCATTCGTCTTTGAGTGGCCTGGTTGACCATATCACAAGTTTAAGCCCGGAGTGTTTCAACACTTGAATGAACTCCTCCATGTGCCAGTCTTGGTTTTATGGGTCGGTCCGGCTTTCTGAACTTTAGTACTGCACATGTTATCAAATACTTCAATCAAATCATCTGCTACTGATATCTCCACTAAATACCAGAAAAATACACTTTTCAACTAAAGTGCATAGTATCCTAATGCACCAGTATGCAATTCTTACACCATGACTTATACACATTAATGACTGTACTGATTATCTCTAATGCGACAGTGAAATAATCCTTCACATGTATCCTGCTATGAACAACACGATCATGTATTCAAAAAGAATGGGAAGAAAGGGTTGGGCAGCGAAAACAATAGAGAAATCGGCGACGCTTAGCTCTTTTTTTTCCCAACCTGGCGGAATCAAGGACAGAGTACATGTATAAATAAAGCCGCTAGGTACTTTCATTAATACTCGAGCGACATGATCGCAGTTAGGCAGCTTAATCCTGTTTCGTCTGTATGATTGTCACAATGAAACCACAGCCTCATAGATGGAGCTATCTGGATCTCGAATAATCCCACTATTGCGCTACTCAGCGACAAGCTTGCGCGTTTATAGCTAGCGATAAAGCCAAGGTCAGTGGGTAGATTAAAATTTAGGGTTCAGGCAGGAAAAAAAGCAGATATAAACAGCGGCCCACTGCTACAAATTTATTGACTCACCGCTTGCTATCCCAGGTCACAACGGAACTTCCGCTTCTTCTGCCGGAGAGGGGTGGAGACACAGCGCTGTGATGTCATCGTATTTGTTCAACCGCGTGAGGTTCAGTGTAGCAAATGTGGAAGCGGATTTAAACATTTCAACCTTATATTTTGTAAGAGTAAGGCTAAAACATGTCAAAATTAATTATTTTCTAAATTTTCACAATCAGAATAAAAGCTTATATATATATATATATATATAAAATGTGTGTCACTTTATTTTTAATTTATATTTCATTTTTGTATTATTTAGCCCATCACACACACCACTACAGCACTACTTTCCTTAACACCTGGACCTAGTTGCAACACACCTTTTAAGTTAAGAAAACCGTTAGTTATAATTTATAAACAAAATATCATTAAGAGTTTTCTTAACTTACCAGTGGTTTGTTGCATTACAGCAAAAATTATGCTAAAGTGAAGAGAAATGGGTTTGTTGTGATGGATGCTCAAAATGGATCCATCTTCACTTCTGTTACAACATACATGTATTTGTGAAAAACACATGAACTGAAATTGTAGCTCTAAGATGTGCACCACTATTTAAATAGTAGCAGAATAATAGAAGTTGTTATAAAATCAGTGATATGAAAAGGCAAAAGCGATTGAAATTAACCAGGAAATGTTCTTTAAAACTTTCTTTTTACACAAACTACACAAATCCATCAATGTTAGACACTTTTGAGGTCTCAATTAAACATTTTCTTAAATGGTATTGAATGTCAGAGTTGACCTAAGGTAATAATGCAAAATAATATTAAATGGATGAATAAAACTTTGTAAAACAGAGTAACAACAAACTTCCCACACTTTAGCGATGTTTTTTTAAGGAACAGGCTTCTTTGCAAGCCTCATCTGTTCTGTTAGTTGAAGGATACACTGTTTATTTGACATAAGCATACATGAAGTAATTATGCTTATATAGCCTAAGGTTTATTGGCACATTAGCAGAATTGCAGATTAACAAACCCTTGTGAAGAAAACCCTGTTGAACACATCAAAGAACACACAGGTTCTCTCAGTTCATCATCTCACCGTTATCAAAACTCATGCACACTTTTATAGTTTCACACAGCACACGTGAGATTCTCTGTCCTCCATTTGTCATGATATGAACTGTGTCTGAGGTGTAATGGTCTCCACTTTGTGATCTGCTGGGTTGGCTGCTGCTTCATAGTTGCAGATTGTGACCTCATGCCTATGAGCCTGAAAGAGATAAAAAGATACCAGATGACGGTGACTGCAAAAATGCAGATGCTTCTGGATTTCTCAACTTATTTTTCTTTCCAAAGTAAAACAAATATTTATAAAAACAGTAACATTAGCATAATATTGTCAGAATATGGCACATCTTCCACCAGTTATTAATAATGATGATGGAAGTGTTGTTATAGCATGATATATGTTTATCCAGTACTGACCTCTGTGTACTCTCCCCGCAGACCAATGTAATACACATGAGTGGATTCTGCCCCAAAGTTTCGAGATATGTGGATTGATAAGTGCTGGACGTTGGAGAATCTTGCAATCCTATATAAAATATTGGGGGGTGGTCAACATAGATTTATAGTGTCCAACATACAGGATGTACGATGAATGTGCTTATGCACATGTTAACATTCTTAAAATTGCTTACTTGGTAGGATACTCAAGCTCAGCAAGCGGATCCCTGTTTAGACGAAACGCTTGCTCTGGCTCTCTGCTTGTATCATCAAATGACATTTGGGGGATGTTCTTGTACCTGCCCAAAAAAGTACCCACTTGCAACACTCATTCATGTAAATTGTAATTGCATTATCCATATGTGATGCTACAAAAGATTTTTTTTTTTTTTTTTTTTTTACAGTGAAAGCAAATTCACAATCTCATTTTAGCTGTGATGCAATGTGGATGCAAATATTTAATTGAATGCAAGCGCATAGTTCACCCAAAAATGATTATTTGCTGAAAATTTACTCACCCTCAGGCTATCCAAGATGCATGAGAGTTTGTTTCTGAGTTTTTGATCTGATAAAAACGGCACCCATTCACTGCAGAGCATCCATTGGTGAGGAAGCGATGTAATGCAAACATTTTTCCAAATCTGTTCTGATGAAGAAACAAACTCATCTACATTTTGGATGGCCTGAGGGTGGGTACATTTTCGGCAAATTTTCATTTTTATGTGAACTATTTCTTTAAAGCAAATTTTAAGTTATATAGATCTTTTATAAAGTTATTTTTATAAAACATGTTGTTGCTTTATTTATATCTGTTAAACAAATGTACAACAATAGACACAAAACTATTTTAAGTTTTGTAATATTTGGCCTTTTACACAATGTTCTTTTTAATAGTTTATCAATTATTAGCAATTATTAAAACAAACTGCTTGGACACTCAAGCTCAGCAAGCAGATTCTCGTTCCCAGTTGCAACACTTATTCATGTAAACTGTAATTGCATTGTCCATATGTCACACTACAAGAGGTTTTTTTCCCAGTGAGTGCAAACTCACAGTCTCATTTCAGCTGGGTGTGACTCATCATCTTCTCCAGAAATAATGATCCCTTTCAGCTTCACGCTACCTGTAAACCTGCAGATTTAATCATATGCACCAACTATATACATTTCTATTGGAAAAGCACATAGTACTTAGGCAATTATAATAATCAGAAGATAATTAAGAACAGAAGAGAAACTGAAATGAGTGTGAGAGAATGGATGCTGCTCGCAACAAATCTTACGGTATATTGAACAGAAGCTCCTCGTCGGCATCGCTTTCAACAAACTGAAAATAAAACGGGGGACAAACATTAGAACAAACAGAACAGGATTCTAACAATCGAGCAATCCGTTTATTTAATTTCTCAAAAGACAACCGTCGTCTTTTACTTAGAAGAGTTCATACAAAGTAAAATAAACATGCATATATGCAATATGCAATTAGGTATGCAAGTAAATACAGAAGTGTCTTAATTCGCAGTTTGACTCTATTCTACATGATAATTTAACGTCTGTCACACCTCCTGCGTAACTAAGCCAGGTTAATTGGTACCTTCATCCGGTCAGTGCGTTGATCCCAAGGCTTGAACACCAGTTTACCGTCTCCGTCTCGGCTCTCATTCAAACACTGAAGCTTCTCGATATCAATGCGTCTGTACAGCTCATATTCCACTCCTCGCTCTGCTGGCTCGTGATCGCATTCACAGCAACCGTGACTGTGTCCACCGCCGTGGCCGTGACCGTGTCCAGACATGGCGTGAACTTGCAGTTCGGGACCGGAAAAGTGCCGAAACGCTCACAACTAAGCTTAATGGAGATATGTACGACAGCTCGAGCGGCTTCTGTCACATCTGCTAAAATCGTAGTTACCCATGTGATAGAAGTGGGAAAGTAGACAACACGCAAATACGAAACGTGGAACGTGATTGGACCACAAAAGCCAAGGGAACCAATGAGGAGCAGAGTTTGGAGTCGCGTTCTTGTGACGCATTAATGTCTCATTGGTCGCGCCGCGTCGCCGTAAATAAAGTGGAAAGAAAACAGACTGGGCTATAAGCTATTAAATTAAATAAAGATTATGACAGTATTTACTCGGTCCAATGTTGTTCATTCTCCATTTTCTGTTTGATACAAAGATTAAATGTTTTGGCATAACGTCAATCACTTTTTAATGTCTTTTGCGTTCCACTAATGAAAAAGAAAGTCATACAGGTTTGGGACAACGAGATAGAGTAAATAATGATATAATTTCCATTTTAGGTGATAGGATAGAGTGATAGTGAAAAGTTGAAAATGAAAACTTTAATTTAAATACCGAATCATAACCAACCCAATTCAGTACAAAATTAAAGTTAAATTCCCATAAATATATACATGGATAAATAAGAACATGGTGAGAGCAACACATGGATTTTATTTTAAAAATGTCCATAGAACACTTCATAAAATCTATTAAAATGACTTGATCTTTCATTCATGGCAAGGTCCAGGACTGCCAGGTCCAAGATTTAAAATAAATATAATGGTGTGGAATTGTACGGTCCTTGAACTTTTTACATCTCATCTCATTCTCCCTCTCACTCTACAATAAAATCATACTTAGTCCCATGAAAATGCAATGAAATGTAAGCAATTAAACACATAACAAAGAGTCTGGGTTCTGGTGTCACATGGTAATCTGTAGTGTACCACTTGTTTTCTGTGTTTGTAAAAAGCTTACAACATGCTATGACAATTGAGCGTGGATGGTTGTTGATGCAGATATTTTCTGTGATTGCGTCCAGTGAACTGTACTGATAATATTAAAAAGCATAAAAAGATAAGAGATGAGAGGGCATTGCACATTTTCTATGAAGCATTACAGCAAAAAAATGTTTCCTCCGTCATGTCGTTCTCTTTTCTATCACACACACAAAAACATGTTTCCCTTTACCGCCGGGAAAATCTGTTCTTGAATGCTTTGATAGTCTTAGCCATCATTGGGGCAACTTCTGAAAAAGAGTGAGCAGAAAAGTGGTGAAAAACATTCAAACAACCAGTTCAAGCAAATAAATGAACAAATTTTGGACATGATCTTATCAATATTAATGGTTAATATTCAATACAGAAATTATTACAAGGAGTATATGTAGAGATAGTTGTAGATAAACATGTAACAGCAACAACATTTCCTCTTAAGACTCACTTTTGACCTGCGGTTTGTCTCTGGCACTGTGACCACCAGCACTGCTGGGAGCAGAGGGGTGTGAGGAGGACTCAGGTGGACTGCTAAAAGACGAATGACCACCATCACTGGATTTGCTATGAAAGCTGTAGTTTGTTGCTGGTCTGATCCTGTATATGAAGAATTAGCATCATATTTAAATGGAATTACAAAAAAGAAAATACACCTCTGTTTACTTTTGAGAAACTCAGAAAGCAGATTGTCAGTAGAAACGTCATGATAAAGAGTCATCTACATGACTAATGACATCTGTGTGACTAATGCAGCATTCACTTACTTGGCAGATGGAGGAGCAGCGCTTGTGCTGGGAGAACCATTTTTAGTGCCAAACTTCTCCTGTCTACGGCGGACATCTCGAGGAGGCTTAGCGTCGGAGTAGACATACGCCATTTTAACCTGCCGCCCTGTTAAAAGTGAACAATATAGTGAAAGAGTTATCATTGTGAACACCGTTTACTGAATCCTCACCTACATTTTTTTTTTTTCGCACTCACTGAGCTACAATGTTTTCTATGCAATACGTTTGATCTAAAAGTACTGATTACTGCCTGTATGTACCTTTAGGTTTGTTTGCATGGGCAGAGGTGATGTTCTCCGTGAGCTTGCGCAGACGCTCTTCCCTTTCTTCATGGAGCCGGAGATACAGCTCCCTCCAAGATTCATACTCTTGTCGAGGTTCATGTTTAAAATCCCGCTGACAGTGTCTCATCCACAGCTCATCTGACTCTTCTGTGAAATACTGAGTAGAGATGCTTGAAATTAAAGATTAGCCTAAAAATGAGCTCTAACTCACCATTCTAATGGGAAAATTTGGGTGTGTATGATTTTTTTATGTTTTTGAAAAAGTATCTTATGCTCATCAACCCTGCATTTATTTGATCAAAAATAGAGTAAAACAGAAATATTGTGAAATATTATTACAATTACAGTTTCAAAATCTGTAAAAAAAAAAAAATAATAAAATCTGAAAAGAACACAAAGACACAAGTAGTTCAGTAAGAGAACCAGATGAGAGATAAATAATTTGCACGTGACTGTGTTGACACACATACTGGATTACACTGCTCAATCCGATAAAGCTGCTCAGGAGTGCATCTCTCCAGAACCGGTTCCAGAATCTCGAACGGCACTCCACCCACTTCATCAATTGCTAAAAAAAATACAAGAAATACCAGTAAAAAGCTGATTCATTTCAGGTGAATTTGTACTTAACACTTCTGCCAGCCTGGACCATCATGGCATCCTTTACAGTTGTGATTTCAACATAGCAATTTAAAGTGCTGTCACTAGGCGCGTTTCCATTACAGATTTGCGCAAAACTTTGGCGATATTTTATAAATGTCGATAAAAATGTATTGAGAAATGATGGCGTTTCCATTAACCGCTGTTATGCAACTAAAACGTAATTTTTTTTCCTCTCGCGACAAGTCATGGCAACAGATTTTGACGGATTTTGGCTATACTAGCCATTATATTTAATCGAAGGAGGCGTATGCGTGTATCTTGACAGAAGCAGCGCGGAGAGCAGCTTCTGGGACGTGCCGTGGCGTGACTGGTAACACAAGCGTTGACTAGAGTGGCCACGATCAGCTCCGGTGGCCGTTTCGGAGCTGTAACGCGCCGCAGACGTGTGCAGTGTAAATAGTCTAAGCATTAATGGCAGGGAAAGCCCCTTATACTTGAGAGAAGCTGCCATGTGACCCGTTAATGTGAAAAAAATGTTTCCATTGCAGTTTTGCGAAATATTCCTTTTTAGAATTGCCTGAAAAACCACCTCATGCGAGCATAAAAACGTTTTTGCGATATATGGGCGTTTTTGCGAAATTGACGCATTTCCATTAGGTGTATTTTCAATTCGCAATTTCAGTTTGCGCAATTTGAAGGGTAATGGAAATGCAGCTACTGTCACCCCATTTCTCACACACAGCAAACTGTGACTCTTGAATATGTAGGGTTAAACTGACCCAGTAATTGCACATTAGGGCTAAACACTTTGCTAAAGTGTTTAATCAATAATTACCATTATAATAAATGATCAGAGAATAAGAAAACTCACAGTCTATATTGTTCTGTAGGACTCTGATGCACTGTTCAAACAGAGACATCATTTTCGGCAAATACGAGGACTTGGACCCAGAGTACACCACCATTTTGGAGTTCAGTCGTCGCCCTGCGTAGCCACCATCTTCTTCCTCATATGACAGTGGGACTGGAGAAGAAAAACATGTTTCTATGAGTCCAAGCAGACAGAATCATTGGGATTTATATACTTATTTTGTTTTTTAATTCAGTTTCTTTCAGGTATGTTAGGCAAAAGTCTGATTTAAAGTGTTATAAAACGGAAAAGCGCATACCTTTGCGTCTCTGGGGGGAAAGTGGTGTAAGATCAATGGAGGGCAGTGGTCTGTAGTTGGGCTGGATAGCTGGCAAAGGGATATCAGGCAGAGTGGGAACCACATCCACTACCTGGAGAAATAATAATTAGAAATCCTTCGACACATGGACAAAGGCTGGTTTCCCATCACCTCGCCTGAGAAACATGTTCAGCCTCACCTTCCTGCGTTTCTGTGGAACAACAGACGTGGTCTTTGAGGAAGAGG
This sequence comes from Sinocyclocheilus rhinocerous, assembly GCF_001515625.1. Taxonomy (NCBI): domain Eukaryota; kingdom Metazoa; phylum Chordata; class Actinopteri; order Cypriniformes; family Cyprinidae; genus Sinocyclocheilus; species Sinocyclocheilus rhinocerous. The sequence continues at coordinate 394,158 of NW_015632722.1, forward strand.
ATGGCTTTGAGTGTTTACTACTGGTCCCATTGGCTTTGCCAGACTTACAGGAAGCAGAAGGAAGCAAGACAGGAGGCTGAGGGGGTCGCGAGGACTGCTTTTTCTTCTTTTTGCTTGGGGTCGGAGCATCGTATGTGAGAAAGGATTCGAAAGACATAGTTGGAGCCTCATATGGCTCCTCATCCACTGGCTCTGGAACTTCCCTCCGCTCCCTTGATTTTCCTTAGAGACAAAAGCAGGTCCAACTAAAACCTTATACTTAGAACAACTCAGTTTTAAAGGGGTCATATGATGTTGCTAAAAAGAACATTATTTTGTGTATTTGGTGTAATGAAATGTGTTTATGCGGTTTAAGGTTCAAAAACCACATTATTTTCCACATACTGTACATTATTGTTTCTCCTCTATTCCCCGCCTTTCTGAAACGCGTCGATTTTTACATGGCGGGCTAGAGTGAGGAACAGTCGGCGGGCTTGAGTGAGCGGCGGCGGCAGGCGGGCTTGAGTGAGCGGCGGCGGGTGGGCTTGAGTGAAGCGGATATCGTTCTCTTTTGGAAGGCCAAACAAAGTAGTTTCTCTTTCACAACGAAACACAGCGCCTTCACGACATGGCGGCAGTAACAATACTACAGAGAGAATAAAAGTTAAGCCTTCTTTCTTTGCGTGAACATTCATTTACTGAGAGAAAATGTAAAAAAATTAATCAAAAGTAACAGCAAATCAATTTATAATTTTACAAAAGATTTCTATTTCTAATAAATGCTGTTGTTTTAACTTTCTATTCATCAAAGAATGGCCTGAAAAAAATTAGTTTTCCAAAAAAAATAACTAAATCAATAAAAGCAACACCGCTGTTTGATGATAATAATAAATGCTTCTTGAGCAACAAATCAGCATATTAGAATGATTTCTGAAGGGTCGTGAGACACTGAAAACTGGAGTAATGACTACTGAAAATTCAGCTTTGCCATCACAGGAATAAATTACAAGAGAAAACAATTATTTTTAATTGTAATAACACAATATATATTCACAATATGACTGTATAATATATAAATAACTTACACATAATATATTCACAATATGACTGTTTTTACTGTATTTTTGATCAAATAAATGTGGCCATTGTGAATATAAGAGATTTCTTTAGGGATATTGCTTCTATATATAAAAAAAAATCTTTTTGACTTAAAACGGAAATGTCAACTACAATTAAAAGCAGGCAAAACTTTCTTACCATCACTTCCTCCTTTCTTTTCCCTTTTGCTCTCGTGTGGGCTTAAATGTCGATTGTGTTTAGATTTGCGACTTGTCCCACCCTGTTGCTCTCTGTCGGCTCTATGCGTCCTCTCCTCACTGCTGCCGACACCTGTGGGACGATTCTTCGGTCTCTCCTGTTCCTGAATGTCTTGGGAATTGTGCTCTTTGACTGGCTCTTTGTGTGGCTTGCTGTGTCTAATATCATTGCGTGGAGGACTGGGCTCTGGCTCCTCTTCTGGAGGGCTTTCATATTCATCTGACTGATACTCCCTTGCACTGCTGTGCCTGTACTGTGAGCTGTAGTGCTGTGGAGGGGAGGGGGAGTAGTCATGTTGGTATCCCATCTCTTCATGTTGTTCCTCCTCCATAAGGGGAGGTTCATCTGGAGACCGCTCCCGGACTCGTTTGTGCCCTCCAGACTCATTAATTCGTGAGTGGGAACGCCCTTCCTTTACACTTGGTCTTTTGATAAACATGAAACATATAACATATACTTATTAATCTCAAGACAAAAACTCCACAACCAGGGTTCCAAAATTAATACCCGCCAAACATCTAATCGGAGTAAAAGTCACCAGCACTGGTAACTTCTGGTACTGGTAACCGTTCAAAGGTTTGGGGGTCAGTAAGATTTTAAAAAATATATACAGTATCGCACAGAAGTACACCCCTCACATTTTTGTAAATATTTAATTATATCTTTTCATGTGACAACACATACACTTTAACAAGAATCCATTAAATTGATCTAAAGTGACAGTAAAGTCTTTAACATTGTTATAAAACTAAAATCTATTTCAGATCAATGCGGTTCTTTTGAACTTTCTAGTTATCAAAGAATCCAGAAAAACTAACGTATCATGGTTTCCACAAAAATATTAAGCAGAAAAACTGCTTCTTGAGTAAATCAGCATGTAAGAATGACTTCTGAAGGATCATGTGACACTGAAGACTTGAGTAATGGCTGTTGAAAATTCAGCTTTGCCATCACATGAGTAAATTGCATTTTAAAATATATTAAATTAAATAACAGTTATTTTAAATTGTAATAATATTTGACCATATTACTGTTTTTACTGTATTTCTGATCAAATAAATGCAGGCTTAGTGAGCATAAAATAATTTATTTAAAAAAAAAGAAACTTATCAACCCCAAACGTTTGAACAGTAATATATATATTATATATACACAGGTGCATCTCAATAAATTTGAATGTCGTGGAAAAGTTCATTTATTTCAGTAATTCAACTCAAATTGTGAAACTCGTGTGTTAAATAAGTTCAATGCACACAGACTGAAGTAGTTTAAGTCTTTGGTTCTTTTAATTGTGATGATTTTGGCTCACATTTAACAAAAACCCACCAATTCACTATCCCAACAAATTAGAATATGGTGACATGCCAATCGTGTGCATTGAATTTATTTAATACACGAGTTTTACAATTTGAGTTGAATTACTGAAATAAATGAACTTTTCCACGACATTCTAATTTATTGAGATGCACCTGTATATGCAATACACAGTTTCATGACCAGTAAGCATTTAAGGCACATACATTTTCCTCAATTCACCTGCCATTGGCAGTTGTGGCAAAAAGTTAATTTTGGACCATGACAACAAAAATATTCTCAAGAGCAGCCGTTTCAGTTTCAACTTCTTCACTAAGAAATTTTGCAGTTCTTTGTCAAGAATCTTTATAAACAGATTTTAAGCATTTATCTCTCCCCTTTGTGGAAAATTACACTATTCTTATTACCTTAAATGGTTAATTGCAATGATGTGAACACGTAATATATCACTTTAAAAAGCTAACCTGTCTGCAGATCTCTCTGGAACCAGCTTTTTCCACTTGGCCACAAGGTTCTTCGCTGCCTCCCCAGCAAATTCATGTTTGCGCAGAGAATTCACTGTCTTTCCAATGCCTGTTTCCTGCAAGAATCAAAGAAAACATAAACATATTAAAAGCCATAGAACCAATTGCATTTTTAAAAACTTTTAGACCAAAATCAAGAGTAATACTTTAGAACATAAGTAATATTAATTATATAAGTAATATTAATCTTACCACCAGGATGTCTACTGTTATAGGAAGCTCCCCCAGCCTTTTGAGAGTTTTCAGCAGCTAGACAGAAAATGAAGGGGGGAAAAAAGTTTCATTGACAGTAAGTAGTATTTATGGTTGATAAAATTTCCATTAAACACTCACCATTGGCAGTTGTGGCAAAATGTTGATTTTGCACCATGACAACAACAATATTGGAAAGAACATTGTCAAAATCTTTGTGATCAAATTAAGTGTTTATCTGCAAACTTTTTGGAAAACTACACTACTCTTATTACCTAAGATCATTTACAATGTATTTAACACAAATTATCCTAAAATACCAAATGCATCATTTTATAAAACTAACTACAAAAAAATAGATATGTACTGTGATGCATAAATTATACCCAAATACATATAAAATATAGACAAACCATATAGATGTATTACATTTAGGAAAAAAAAAAAACTGTCAGTAGCATACACCATGATGTTTACATATTTCAAGGAGTAACTGCCATCTGTACATCAAAACAAACCTTAGTGTAATAACTATTCAGTACTGAGAAGGAATCGTGTCTTACATTGAGTAACACAACCTCTGCTGCATTACTCAGGGCCTGTCTTCAATTGTCACTGCTATCGTATTAAATCGTTGTGGTTGACATTTCTGATAACCGAGCACAAGCTTCTGGGAAAGTGCCTCGATGCTGTTTCTGCTGTAGTAGCTCGGTATATCGAGGCATATTTGAGGAGAAATCTCAATCCAGACTGATCTATCTAAACCGATCATCCATTTCACGGTCTGCTGCTCTTGTAATTGTTATACGTGGGATTTCTGGATAGCAGTGCTGATCGAACCTCAGGCTAGACACTCGCCGAAGTGCGTAAAACACAGGCATACACGGTGCGAAAGGAGAGACGTAAAGCATTCGCTTCGTCTCACCGAAAATGTTCCTTACCTTGCGAGGCTCTTGATTCTCTGCGAGCCTTAACTGCAACTTCTCGACTGCTTCCAATATCTCCTCCGCCATGTTTACAGCTGGTACATGTTGTTGCCCGGAAGTCACAACCGCAGTGGTGGTGGGGGCCTGCTGTTGTTTCAGACTGCTGCGAACTTCCGTCACTCCGAACGTAGATTCCGGAAAAACGTCATACTGCTGTTATAAAGTCATCCTAATCACTTGGTGAAGCCATGATGTGTTTATGTATTGTCAAGCTTTGTATAATTTAGCATTGTGCTTATTTCAGATACACCTAAGAAGGCCAAATGTAAAAAAACTTTAATTTGCTTTTAATTTGCCTATAGCATTTCTAAAAGTGATTTAGAATGTATTAAATTGTTTCATTTGTTACATTATTCAAATACAAGGACTCACCACAACAACATGAGTGAAGCATCTTCTTGGCCAAGGATGTAAACAAATGTTCCAGCATCATCACAGACTAGCGACTGAAGCTGGTTATAATAAAATAAATATAGGCTGAGCATCATCACAGACTAGCGACTGAAGCTGGTTATAATAATATAAATATACGCTGTTAAATGTTATATATATATATATATAAGAATCTACAATTAAAGAACGCATACCTATCTAATTATAGGCGATTTCAACAGACTGCCCCAGGCCAGCATGAAATGCAGTTGGTGGGCCACTGCTGCACATCCTCACGAAAGCTTATCATTTGCACCTGTTTTTAATCCTTTCCAATTAAAACATTAATGAGATTTTAAAGCATTCAAACACAAGTAGATGCGAAAGAACTCAACTGAGTACTCGCGCGCTGTGTTCGGTGCGCGCAACGAGTCGCGTCTCACAGCCCTTGAACACCGAATTGATTTTTGCTTCTTCTTGCGCTTGAACGGACAAATACTTACAAAATTATGTCGAAATACATCCGTCTTGGCAAGTATCTTCAAAAAACTGGTGGTTATAAGACAAATGAACATAAACAGTTGAGAAAGAAATTGTATGTGTATATCATTAAATTGGATGCATTGTCTCTTAAAGTGACCCGCCTAATTTACTAGCTGTTTTCGGTGTCCTTAATGTTAATCCCAGTCAATGATTAATCCAAGAAAATAAATTACTAAATTATTTTGTAGTTTTAACTAGATTTATTCTATATTTAATTTACACAGTGAAGACTATGATATTTTACATTTGATTATTCTGTTTTTGTAGCCTACTTGAAAACCTACAAAACTTTAAAAAAAAATTTAAACATTGTTTAATTTGTATCTATATGCTATTTATTTATTTATGCTATTTACATTATTTCAAACAGGGCCCAAGTGTACAAACTACACCGGGGACCCGCAAACCCCAGCTACGGCCCTGGCTGTAAGAATAACACAGTTTCTGTGTCCTATCAGGTTGGTGTTAGGAGGACAAGCTGGATATGGACAGTGTTTTTTTTTGGGGGGGGGGTGGATGACTGTATATGGAGAATGTTATGTAGGTGGGGTTGAGGACTGGTATGATTGTGTTGCAGAGCTGTGGTTGGTTAATCTTTTCCACTAACTCCTGCTGCCAACAGAGCTCTGACAGACAGACAGACAGACAGACAAACAGTGAGAGACAGATTACCAAGGAGAGAAAGAAAACTGTGTGGATTCAAGAACTAAAAGAAATCGAATGAAAGAACAAAGAAGGACAAAGAAGAAGAGCTGGAAGAGAGCTATAAAGTAGAGGTAAACATTCTGACTGTGCTTCTTTCTTTTGATGAATGCATAAGGACATAATAATACATATACATTCAATTAGACATTGACGTGAATTTTTTTAAAAGCAACAGAACATTGCTTACACTTCCAATGCATGAATTAGATTCACCATCTCCTAATTAAAAAGATTTAAACAAAATTATAAAAAAAAAGCTTTCTGGACTTACTATAAGCTTGAATCATGTGACATGCTTACTTCATATAGCCATGTTTCAATTTATGTGAGTTTATTGAAAACTAAACATCACTTATATGCATCCCTGACATTTCACAATCCAAATGCAGACTTTTACATTCAATTAGACATTGACGTGAATTTTTTAAAAGCAACAGAACATTGCTTACACTTCCAATGCATGAATTAGATTCACCATCTCCTAATTAAAAAGATTTAAACAAAATTATTTAAAAAAAGCTTTCTGGACTTACTATAAGCTTGAATCATGTGACATGCTTACTTCATATAGCCATGTTTCAATTTATGTGAGTTTATTGAAAACTAAACATCACTTATATGCATCCCTGACATTTCACAATCCAAATGCAGACTTTCTTATCAAAGGCATCCCAATGTGGTGTGGCCTAAATTTAAACAGACCCGTCAGAGTCAAAAACAGAGAATAACATGAAGGTTGCTTCTCACTCTATAAATAGCATGCAGAGCAAGTAACTTGTTGGAGGTTGGCACGCAAATACTTAGTCGGACTTTCCACAACACTACATTTTAGACTGAAGACAGGCAGCCAAGCCTTCAGCTTTTAGGACTGACTTGTAACAGCTGCTTCTTTCCCATCTCCTCTTACCCTCTCATCCTCTCTTATTATCTTTCTCTTTATAGAAATGTCATTGTCCCCCTGCTTACCCCTCACCTTTTCATATTGGGTGTTGTGAAATCTTCCTTACAGCATCAGATAAAAGAACATGAACCTATCATTTTTCAATTAACCTGAAAGCATCTCCAGATGATTTTCATTGCGCTATCTGGGTCAGATGGTTGTACGACCATCACTGAAACTTTTATCAAACTACTGCAAACCTGAAGATTATTTCTGTCATTGATTTTTTTTCCCCTCAAGCATTTTCCTCTCTGTGCTCTAAATAGCTGCAAATGTGCTGTGGTTTTGTGTGTGCGTGTCATAGCCCATGCAGGGTCATCAGCTGCCGTGGTGTAATATAAGAGGTGACAGTCGTGTTTGTGCTTTATGACTGCTATGTTGCAACACTCCTCCAATCATTTAAACATCTGCAGAAAACTATGGATCCAATCCAAATGATAGTGTCACGAAATCATGGCAGGCAACATATAATTTAGATATCTAATGTATCATCAAGAAAGAAATATAGCTCATATTAAGACTTAATGCACCGAATTTTATAATTCTAAGATATTTACGTTCGGTGTTCCTTTACGTATGGTAAATCTTGCCATATTTTACCGTCCAACTAGGAATAAAAGTATTCTGACTGGGAAAAAACACAACTGTGAAGATGGAAATAAACACTGAAAGGTTTGCACAATATACTAAAAGGCTAAAATGTTAGGTTGATTTTTGTAACATTTTAGCCTTAGCAAGACAAAAAGTAGGCCATTTTATTTAAAGAAAATGTTAAAAATGACATTTCCTCTCTCATTTCCATTACAGAATGTTATTATATATTTATATATGTTATTATATATATAATTATATAAGCTAAAATCATTGTTGCCTTTTGCTGTCATAAACATTTGCTTTCCTAACATTCAGGCTTTTAAGCATTGCATTGTCCAACATGTACATTTAAATCATATCCTCCTGAGAACCATAAAAAAAAATGTTTTGTGATTTAAAAAAAAAAAAATTTTTGTGTGTGTGTGTTACGGGGCTGACGAGACGTGAGGATCCAATTGCAAGCTATTTATTAGGAGAAGACAGAGACGTGGTCATAAAACAGGCATGGGTCAGATAATGGCAGACAGGTATATGGCGGGCAAGACACAAGAAGGAACCTAAAGCTAACGGAGGTGAACGATCGTGGATAACCT
>NW_015632722.1:402356-424720 GCF_001515625.1 Sinocyclocheilus rhinocerous
TGTTACGGGGCTGACAAGACGTGAGAGTGCGGATCCATGTGCAAGCTTTTATTTAAAGCAGAAGAGGTCAGAAACACAGGCAGGGTCGAACAATGGCAAACAGGTATAGAGAAGACAAGGTAAGGGCAATCCGGTAAACAAGCGAGGGTCAGTCAACGGCAAACGGAATCCAACAGGGCGAGACTAGAGGGATAAATCCAGGTACACAGGCAAAGATGAAAAACCAAGAAAACAGACAGGGCAAGACTAGGCTAGGACTGGGAAGATAACGAGGGCTCTGTAAAGTAGCTATCACTGCTGGCGATAAGCGCATACAATACTCAGCAGTGGAATGGGATCAAAGTGAGAGTTAAGTAGGGGATGTGTGAGTGATAACAGCTGTGTGCAATCAGTGCTGTGTGCAATCAACTGTGTGTGTGTCATCAGTGCAGTGGATGATGGGATATGTAGTCCGGGGTGATATGCAACAGTGTGTAGTGCGAGAGTCAATGAAATGGGAAGGGTGACCTCTGATGGCTAGCAGACGGAAGTTCATGGACCGGATACGTGACAGTGTGTCATTACATTGGTTGGAACATAAGAAACAAATGTAGGAAAAACTTTTTATTTTAAAGGTGTTTTATTCCAATTTTATTTTATGTCCTTTGTAGAGGACGCCAGGATAAGTTATTAAAAAAAAATAATAATAAAATAAAAAGTAGACATGAAAAGTTATGAATAGGCAAAAACAATTATTAATTTTTCAATCAATCAGTTCAATCAGTTTTTTTAACCAAACTTTGTACAAAGATGATTCTCAACTGTTATGAATGATATAACAGAATGATTTGATATACTATTTTACTTTATGCAATATGTCCATAAACTGATATTCCCATTTTATACAATGTATCTATACACTGCATCTAATTTGCATATTAATGTGTTCTTGAGGCAAACCATAATGAAAAAAAAAAGTGTTATAATGGGAGTAATAACTTGGCAACATTTTTATAAGAATATCTCATATTTCATAGGAGTATTGATCTATAATTTCTTTCCCTATTGACTTCTGTTTCCCCAAAATGCCTGATTAACATGACGTTTGTCCTGGTGTCCTCTACAGAAGACATGTATGAAAATTAGCCTCGTAACAAAAAGTCATATTCTGTTTTGAAACCCCATAACATTTTTCAGAGATGTTTATTTACGACAAACAATTTGAAAATTAGCCAGATTTAAATGATCATTACAAAATATTATCATATGTCCCCAAGAGTGCTAAATTTGATCATTCTGTCAGCATCAGTCATTTTTAAAGAACAAGGAGAGGAAGCTTATGATCAAACCTCCTAAGATTTGATATCTATAAAAACCCTGAATGTGCTCTCTACAGGACTTCCAGACTTAAAACTGTGGCATGTATAGTCTCAATGAAATTCACTAAAATATAATGTCCTCTACAGAGGACAAAAGTCTATGCCTGTTATTATTTTTTCTTTTTAAATTAGACCCTTGAACACCTGTTGATAACACTCGAGCAGCAGCCCTTTGTGTATCTCTGTCCCTGGTGAAAAAGGTTGTCATGGTAAATGGGTGGATTCACGTTGCACCACGACTGAGTCATATCCATGCATTTCCACTTGAATGAAAACAACTGCATCTGATTTTGAGAACACTGATAAACCTTTGTGTTGTGGCACAGATTGAAGTTTTTAAGGTGAGATGGGGGTGATAGAGGGGGCAGGAAGGGAATGATGCCAGTGTGAGGGTCATTTAAGCAGCACAGCCCCTGCTATTCTTCCTATGTGGCTTTAGAATATTTTTAGAAGAGATACAAGGACATCTGTTTACCACAGTTCAATCATGCTTGTTTGTTTGTTTGTTTGTTTATGAGGAGTCTGCATTGATCTGGTTTTGCAAGCTTAACAAACCAATCTCCTCTCTGAAACAATACAACATTTCAATGGGATGATTACAAACAACCTGGGCAAAAATAATAATTCATGCTGTGATCTGTAATAAGCTATGTGGCTAAATATTTGTGTCTGGTAGTTGTGCATGTATATTTAACAATAACAACTGCCAAATGGGAGGGGATTACTGATATAAGAATAAACACATTCTCTACTAAATGCTGAATCATGTAATAGGAGTCAGATGTCAATGCAAATGTACATTACATCCATGATTAAATTTAGTAACAAAACTGCATGTAGTGTCCTGTAAGGTTTTTATGTGTTTATATAAACAGAGAGACTATGGAATATACTTTTAAAATTCCCTTTAATTTGGAATACAAAAACATGCATGCTACTTGAACTCAACTTGCTTATAATAAAGTATAACCGTGGCTATCCTTTTTGGGATGCACCTGTCAATCAGCCTTATATCCTCCCACTGTAAAAGAGTGAGATGAGATCAAGTGTAAACCCAATGCATGTTGACCATGATATTATAAAGCATATGATATTTATTGAACTCATACCTACTGTGTTTAATCTGTTTTTTTTTCCCCAGGTGGTGCACGCTAAAGTGGATCAATCACACTCCTCCACTGTTAGTTTGCAAGTGTAGTGCGTCTGTCTGTCCATATAGTATCTTGGTTAATCTGTGCTCTTGTGATACAGTAAAAGTGTCACAGCTTCAAAATCAGTCTGTCAGTAAAAACCTTTAAAGAAACACAAAAATACACAAACAAATAAATAAATAAAGCTTAAGTGAATCTATTCAAGTGTCATTGGGTCATAGTGACTATCGGCACAGAATCTGTCAGTTTGAAAATCTGTTGACCTGACTTTTAAAAAGCTATCATCTAACCAGCCTACACATCATAATGGCTCCCAAGAAGAAGTCACCACGCCCTAAGAAGTCCATTCCTGAACCAACAACAGTTGAGAGTGGAGTGGTTGTACCAGAGCCTGGTGTTAAGAAGCTGGAGCTTCCTTTTAATGTTGAGCAGCTGAACCGGCTCAATGGGGTGCCCTTGCCACCCCCTGTGATAAGACCTGGGGAGAGAGGTTTTGGCTTGGGCAGTGAGCTCACCCGCCCCCTGCATGGATCCGCTCTGCTGGAGGAGCTGAGCCGCATGAGACAGGAACGATTCCTCACTGACATGGAAATAGCCTGCAAAACCAAGGCATTCGATGTTCACAAGCTAGTAATTTCCTCAGTCAGCCAGTATCTTCGTGAAGTCCTGGCCAAGGACCCTGGACTCAAACGGCTGGAACTTCCTACCCTCTCACCTCTCGGTAAGCCTTAAAAGATATTACCTTGCTTTGAGGTTTTCACTTGTGCAGCTGGAGACCTACTGTCCTGCAGAGTTTAGCTCCAACTCTCATCAAACACACCTGAAGCAACCATTCAGGACAATTCTGGTTCTGATCCTGAATCAGGCAGGTGGGTTGGAGCAGGTTAGAACTAAAATTTGTAGGATAGTATGTCTTCAGGAGCAGGATTGAAGACCACTGACCTAGCTGCATTTCTTAAAGTTCCCCAATTGTTTGAGTGACCCAAGCAACTGGAATCATGCCTGAAGTTATGGTTAAGCCATAAATATTAAAACACCATAACATATATGTATTATATTTTTCCTCAGGACTTGCCAATGTGATTACGTTTGCTTACCTGGGCCGTGTGCACATGTCCCTGTACACCATTGGCTGCACTGTGTCTGCAGCCAGCACCCTGCAAATCCCTCATCTTCTCCAGATGTGCATGGACTTCCTGATGGCTGAGCTGAATGCGCACACTTGTGTGTACGTGTGGAATATTGGCACTGCATATGGCCTGATGCCTGTCCGCGAGGCTGCCCGGCGCTACATTCTGGAGAATTTTGCCCAGTTTTCTGAGACAACCCAATTCAACCAACTTACCCTGGAGCAGATCACATCTTTCCTCCAAGATGACAACCTAGCTCTTCCTTCGGAGGTCACCACCTTTCAGGTCAGTGTAAAGAAAGAAGGATGGAAGAGGAATAGAGGTTTCACAAAAGCTTAGGAAGTCCTATTTATACAGTGACCCAAAAGCTAAATATGTTTGCAAACACAGCACATACTGTAAAAAGAGATACAGCTAGAGTCGTGAGAAGGTTATAAATATGTACAGGATGAACACTATTTATAAAGTAGACTGAATTAGATACTAAACGTAGATCACTCACTTTAACTTTTCTTGGAACCTAGATTGCAATGAAGTGGTTAGACTTTGACCCAAAGAGGCAAGAACATGCTGCAGAACTGCTGTCTCATGTGCGCTTTGAGACCATCCCTGCCAGTGAGCTGGTTAGTGAGATCCAGCCAGTGGCACGTATGATGCTAGATCCTCGGTGTCATCGTCTTCTGGTGGATGCCATGAACTACCATTTGCTGCCCTACCAGCAAAACACATTGCAGTCACGGCACACAAAGGTCCGCGGAAGCCAGATTGCTCTTCTAACCATTGGGGGTCGTCCTTCACTAACTGAGCGTGCCCTAAGTCGAGAGGTATGTATTGAAAATTTTTTTTACAATCTTTGGACAAAGTCCATGACATGTAATACTCTTGATTCATTACTGTCCAGTTCTACTCCTGGAGGAGCACCTTTCAGCAGAGTTTACCTCTGTCCTGCTCCAACACACCAGCCTCAAATTTTTTACAATCTTTGGACAAAGTCCATGACATGTAATACTCTTGATTCATTGCTGTCCAGTTCTACTCCTGGAGGAGCACCTTTCAGCAGAGTTTACCTCTGTCCTGCTCCAACACACCAGCCTCAAAGTTTCTAATCCTGAATACCTTGGCTAGGTGTTTCTGGTTTAATTAGGGTTGGAGTCAAACTTTGTGTGCACGAATGTGGTCCTCCAGGAGCAGGACTAAACTCCCTGCTCTGTTCGCATAAGGAAATTAATTTTTGATTTTCTTTTGATTGCTGTTTATTCTTTTGTTTTACTGTGCAAAGGTGCTTTGGAGAGATCCGCGAGAGGGAACGGCTACATGGCGTCATCTTACTCAGCTGCCAGCAAAGAGTTTCAACCAGTGCGTGGCTGTGATGGATGGATTCCTGTATGTGGCAGGAGGAGAAGATCAAAATGATGCCCGAAACCAGGCTAAACATGCTGTTGGCACCCTTAGCAGGCATGTTATAACAAATAATTTAGTCATCAGTAGACCCTATCAATCAGTCTAACACTGGGGTGGTCAGATCTTGCTCCTGGAGTCCCACTTTCCTGTAGAGGTTAGTCCCAAACCTAATTAAACACAACTTAACTAGCTCGTCAAGGGCTTCAGGATTATTAGGTGGCTCCAGGCATGTTGTCACTCTGCAGGAATGTTGCCCTCCAAGAACAGGATTGGATACCCCTAGTCTAAAATTTTATACACCGATTTGACTGCATTACCTTCTGATCCTCAGATACGATCCTCGCTTTAACACTTGGCTGCATCTTACCAGCATGCGCCAACGACGTACCCATTTCAGTTTGGTGGCCACTGGTGGACGGCTGTATGCCATTGGTGGCCGCAACACTGATGGCCTCTTGGCCACCATTGAGAGCTACCAGCCCTCTACCAACACTTGGCAACTCCGTACGCCAATGGATATGCCACGATGCTGCCATGCTAGTGCCGTCCTACCGTCGGGAGACATCTTGGTGACTGGTGGGTATGTTAACTGCGCTTACTCTCGCTCTGTCATTTGTTATAGCATTGACAGTGACATTTGGAGCGAGCAGGGAGAGTTGGAAACACCTCGTGGCTGGCACTGCTCTGCAACAGTAGGTGACAAGGTGTACGTGGTAGGAGGTAGCCAACTTGGTCCCGGCGGAGTCCGCATTGATGTGATGACCATGGAGGTCTTCAACCCTGAGAGCAAGGAGTGGACCAGAGTTGCCACCCTGCCCCTGGGAGTGAGCACAGCTGGTATGTCTCCACTGGGAGATCACCTGTACCTGCTAGGTGGATGGAATGAAGCAGAGAAACGATACAAGTCAGCAGTCCAACGCTATGACCCAGGCACTGACAGCTGGTCAACAGTGGAAGACCTGCCGGAACCCATTGTGGGGGTGTCCTGCTGTGCCCTTCCCTTGCCCCCACGTCACACATCCCGCAGACACCGGAACACACCTTTCCATGAAGATCAGAGCAGTGTGGCACAGAATAACACTGCATGAGAAAGAAAAGCTGGGGGGAAACAAAGAGTAAGAAAGAAACAGGGTGAAAAGAGAGTGTAGAAAAAAGAGAGCGCGAGAGAGAGACGTATAGGTGAAATGGAATGTAAAAAGAATAACAACATGAAGGGAAAAGCACAGAAGTCTTTGTTTTAAAGTCTTGTTCTTAAACTCCAAAGATGCATTAGGTATACAGGGAGTTCAAAGACAAGGTACTACCTAGGGCCCACGTATAAACAATGTGAAAGGTACATTTCACAAGAGCCTCTGCAGTGCAAGGAATTTAGAGAGGTATTTTCTTATGAGTTTATGTAAATGAGTTTTAGAAATTGAGCCATACAGTTTTATTGAAAATACCATTTTGGGATTATCACCAAGCTAATTTAGTAGTACTGAATTAAGTAATAGAAGTTTATTTCTCGCATTATTTATAGTTTTGTTTTTTTAAATCAAGTTTATCAATTTTCTCTCTTAACCAAACCCAATAACTGCAAAAGTTGTTCAGGGGTACTTAAATTTCTTATATGCAAAGAGGTACAATGCAAAAGTCAATACCCCCCTCAGACACACAATTAGGCACCAAACTATTGATAATGCCCACCAAAGAATGTGCATAATACCACACATATTAACCAACATTTTTATAGACTGGTTATGATTTTTTTTTTTTTAAATCATGCTTTCCATATTTCCCATTTAACCCCTTTATGTATTTAAGTTATATTAAAGGATCTTTACTTGCCTGTGTTGAGGTCAAAACACCTATAAATGGTATGATAAAACAAAACCTTCTAAAAGAACCAGTAAAAATACCCAACAAAATGTCAACAATTGAATACATAACCAAATGGAAATAAATGTATAACATGGAAAATGTAGCAGATTAGAGCCTGGAGTGTTGTCTGGTAATAGATCTCTGGAATTTCATTGAATAAAACTTGTTAAAAATAAATAAATTACGTCTCTTTTTTCCTTTGCAATATTCACTGCAACATAATCACGAACCAACCCTCAACTGTCAAAAACTAGTGTCTTGGTAATGAAATGCAGGCGCTTCAAAAAGCATTTAACCACCACATAAGTCTCTAGATTTGTTAAACTCTTCCTAAAATTTGTACCACCTAAATAACTACAGCTAAAATTTCAGTTTTAAAATGACTTACTAAAAAGTCAACAAACAAGTAATATTTCATATACTTGATTGATATCTTCACATGCAACACTATTACAAACTATGTGAAGTGAGCAACACCAGTGCTCCAGTGTTGTACTTCAACAAATAAAGACACATGGACAGCATCACATTCGGGCTTTTCTTTTATTTGTGTTACAAATTGGGGGGAAAATGTGGTCCTTTACTTGCCAGGGAGGATGATGCCATCATACTGAAAGACAAACAAAGCAAGTGTAAGTAAATTCAGGAATATAGAAAACAAGTACAATATCCACTCAAATACAGTCTATGTTTACAGAAACATTTTAACTGCCTTGGAAAACGCTTTAAAACAAGGTTCACCAATATTACAGTTGCCATAGTTGAACAGTAAAATGTAGCATTTAAAACGGTACTCTAAAGACATAAAAATAGCATGTCTCAATATTAAAGCTACCAGTGCAAAAAGAGCAAATCATCCTGGAAAATTAAGGAGGTCTGTCTAACATAAAATCAGTTTTAAAATTTAAAGAGAAGACTGGTACAATGAGTGAGGTGGCAAACAAGGCCAGCAGCTGTGCTAGCTACGTTTTCATACATTTGCTTGAACTGTTTGGAAACTGAATCAACATAGGTATCAGCTATTTAAACACCTTCTGTTGGAACCAGCGCATTGCCTCCTCTTTGCAGATACGGTGCTTGGCGCCGATGCGGCCCTGCTTCCTCTTCTTGTCAGCAATGCTGAAACCAGGTCTGCCAAGAACCTACAGTAAACACAGATTAAAACTGGTTATTCATAATTGCCCAAATAACCATGAAATTACAGGTTAAGGTTAAAAGATGTGATTGCTTTCATCTTTACTGCATAACAACCAATACACATTAGTAAAATATCTGTTATAATATGGATAGTTCCAGACTTTATTATTGGCTGAGCTGCTTTTGAAGCCATTGTACAATACTCCATATATACGTTCACCTGTGACCTTATTACATCAGTATTGCTATACAACTGCATCTGTGTGTTGCTCGAGAACCATTTTGCTACACACTGGTGAAGAACTATATGGACCCTTTTCGCAGATTGTGATAACACATTTTAACAGTCATCACAAATTGAGGATTAGTAATCATCAATAAATGACTACATTTCTGTCACTGTTTTTAGTACTCTGCTCAATGCTAGCTGTTCTAAAATCACTGTACCCCATGGCTTCTCGAGGCTTACTGCATTAACTTTTGGTTTCAGACAGTCTAAAACATATCGGGAAGAGAAAAGCCCATCCGAAAAATTAGTACCACCTACAGTAGAATTGGTATTTTGGTTTTAAAATGGATATTCATATGAGCAAGTATAGTGGCAGAATAACATGCACAAGTCCAACTAAAACTCCTTAATCCACAGGAAATGAATAAATAACAAGGTTCAGCAGCTGCAATGTAAATGGATAAATAAATGTGACCTTTTTGGATCAATAAAATGCAACTCCAGCACCTTAGCAGCACGGGTCAGTCTGTCACCACTCTCACCCACACAGATGTTCAGGCACAACTTGCGGATGCGCAGCTCCCTCATGGGGTTCTCCTTCTTCTCACCCTGGTCCTGTATAACGACATACAGCCCAATAATTAGCTGTCAGGAAAGGGGTTTCTTCTCAAACCTCACCAGCTCTCTCAATTTCATGCTAAAGCTGTACCAAAAATAAAACCACTGCTAAACAAAAAACTACTACATATGGCCACGGGTCCGAAATGAACATTCCCGGACATATCCACCATTTGGAAAGCCACTAGTATGGCATTATAAGCCACAAACTATCAATACTGAACACTACATACAACGGAGCTGCGGTTTATTCATCCGGACCCTGTCGTTTCCACAGAAACAGAGTACATAAGTAACTTTAAGCTAGTCAATGACGTGCCGTCTCGACTCTAAAGCTAACGCCTCATCTAATATCTAACGCCGACATCCACCGCATCAAATCATTCTGGCCACAAATACTGTCCTGATTCTGTGTATCACAGCAACAGGGACTGATAAAGGTGTGCTTCACGTGATTATTGCATGCAAACAAGCAGATGTTTGTTGATTTTAATGATACTCCTTCATTATCACAATTTCTTCCGTACTCACCGCCATGTTTGATCACTTAGAAGAGGACGATATACTTCCGGCGCAGAGCATTTATGCTGCGTTTTCAGTCCCCAGAACTACACCGCCCAGCATGCTTTGCGCTGACGAAGTTCCGGTCATTTTTAAAGACTCCAAACTTGGAGTCGAAGGCAAGATTTGATATAGGCCTATGAGACACTTATAAGTTTGCATAGAGTTCGGAACAAACTTGAAATTTAAAGAACCCACTATGGACTACGAGTGAGATATAGCCCTGGCTAATTTTAGCACACCAAATGCTAAGTAGTCCATTTCCATAAACACATTCCTCTCACCTTCAGTCCCTTCTCCAGGATTTCCTCAGCCTTGGCTCCACGGACAGTACAGTGGACTGCAATCTTTTCATTTCTACGGATACCAAAGGATCGCACAGTGTAGCGGGCTGGTGGGAGACATTTTCACTTAATGCACGGCACAACTTCACAAACACCAAAGAATTTAAACCCACATTCATGAAATGTAGCTGAGTGCAAACATTTTCAACCACTATCAAGAAATAAAAAGATCCACCTACCCTTGGAGAAGACAGGAGTCTGGCCTGTCAGCTGTTCCAGCACCTTAGCAGCACGGGTCAGTCTGTCACCACTCTCACCCACACAGATGTTCAGGCACAGCTTGCGGTTTGCGCTGACGAAGTTCCGGTCATTTTTAAAGACTCCAAACTTGGAGTCGAAGGCAAGATTTGATATAGGCCTATGAGACACTTATAAGTTTGCATAGAGTTCGGAACATAAGTGAACAAGTTGGTAAAGGGAAAATAGTTTTCAGTAATAGGAAAGAAGATACAATTATCAGTCGACTCATAATAGGAAATTGAATTTGATTCGAATCAACTTTGATTTGATTTGAATCAACTTTGTTCATAATAAGGAAACATTAACAGAATTATGTAATCATTTGGTCAAGCAGAAACTGTTGAGCATATATTATTACATAGCAATAACTAGGGAAAGAGAAGAGTTTAACAGAAATTCAGAAATAGCCTACAAGTTTAATCAATTTCACTCTATCAAATCCATTGAACTGTGCCTTGGGATAGTCAAAATGCAAAGTTAGATACTTAGATACTTACTCGAGTAACAAATGATACGGGGAAAAAATGGTGTACACTCTTAAAAATAAAGGTGCTTCAAAAGGTGCTTCAAGCGATGCCATAGAAGAACCATTTTTGGTTCCACAAAGAACCATTCAGTCAAAGGTTCTTTAAAGAACCATCTCTTTCTTACCTTTTTATAATCTGAAGAACCTTCTTTTGCCACAAAGAACCTTTTGTGAAACAGAAAGGTTCTTCAGATGTTAAAGGTTCTTTATGGAACCATTTAGACAAAAAGGTTCTTCTATGGCATCGTGAAGCACCTTTATTTTTAAGAGTGTAGAAACAATTTCCACTCAGAAAGCAGAAACACATCTATACTGCAAAGTATTTGCATCTACTCTGACTTAGATCCAGAGAGGACTGTCTTTTAGGTCATTGACCTTAGTCAATTTAAACACTGTATTAAATGAAAACAAGGCTGCGAGGAATAGACTAACAGTCTTTACAATGGCATGCACTTAACGTCCAAGATCAACTGTTTCAAAACTGTTTTATGGAATTTTTGTCCACTGAAAGTTTTTTTTTCCAGAAAGACATTCAGTCAGCTGAACAATGTTGTTAAAGAACAATAAAATGTATTGAACAGACTGTATTTCTATCCCTTGTTTTCATTCCTGTCAAAATTAAACATGGCACTACCCTGACTAAGGTCTAAATTGTTAAGACAAGTTTATGAAATCAGACTTCAATCCAGTTCACATATGTTGTCTGTTCTCTGATTTACTGAAGAGTTCATAATATCACTGTATTTAAGTACTATATGTAGTCCTACTACAAAACTATACTAAAATGATAAAGTTATTTATTATTATTATTTTATTTTTTTGAGGAAAGCAAGCACACTGTGTATCCTCAGTGAAAAGGGGGAACTATTTTTTTTCTCCAGTTTTATTTCTCAGAATATGGAAATCAAATATGTTATTATCAAATATGTTAAATATGATATGCCATTGCAGATAAGTTTATTTTCAGAGTTCACAATGACCCATATAAAAGAGAGTTTACAAACACTGTGTTTGGCTGTACATTTCTGATAAAACACACACAAAATAATTTAAGCATATGACATTACTGGATGATCTTTTAATCTTCATTAAAATTTTATTTTAAAATAATATTGTATTGCACAATGATTACCTCTCCATTTAGAGGGTTCAACAAAAAAAAAATCATTCATTTTTGAAATACACATTTGATTCCTACACACATAATTACAACCAGTAAGCATACATACACATGTTTAAAAGAACAGTCAGAGGCAACGATGCTGTCTGTGCCATTGATTGGGTGCATCACAGCATCAGTGTCAGGAACAAGAGCAGAGGTAGGACTTGGTACCTTCAAAACAGGGAGTCCCAATTCTCTTTGCTCCTTCAAAGCATTAGTCAGAAATACAAGAGCTCTCTTGGGAAATGCAGGTGGGGAGAAAAGATTATGCTCTCGAACGAAGAAGTGGGGTAGTGAACCATTTAGTGCACATCGCTCAAAGTATCCAAAGAGCTTCATGAAGGAGACGGACAGCTGGCCTGGAGACCAAAGGGAATCTTGTACTCTGTCTGAAAGGACGTGGAAGAAGGCTGTTTTCCCATGGTAGGAACACAGAGGCTCAAGCTCTTTGGGATACTGCTGCTTCAGCCCCTCAATCACACATTTCAGAAGCCGCATGCAAAGTTTCCTAAGAAAGAAGAGAAAATGTAAGGGGCATCGTGATATTATTCTATAACATAACCTACTATAAACATGAGTGTTCGTTCATACCGACAGCACTTATTGGAATGACTCTCACAACACGTCTTCTTATTTCCATGATACTGCATCATCTCTTTTTCAATGTGAGAGAAGGATATTCACCAGCTCTCTGAAAACAAGTACCTCAAATATACCATCCTTATATGCTAAGGAAAGAAAGAAATGTTTTTGTAATGATTGTGCCAGCATACCTTTGGCATCATCTTTGAGGTTTCTTCCTTTTGGCCTCTTTGGGACGAAATACACAGCCTTACTTACAAACTGACGACGACATTTTTTTCCAAGCCATTTGTCTATATTGAGCCCTTCCCGTGCTGCTTGTGGCCAACCTTGTGGCACCTCAAGAGTAGGTACGATGTCTACAGACATCACATCATCGACTTTCTCTTTTGGCTTAAATTCAAGGGTCACCGCCGGTGAATTTATTAGATTTCTGCGTATCACCCAACCTTCACCTGTGAACGGGTAGCAGAACCACAAACAATCTCAAAGCTGCACGCTACCTTTCTAAATCTGGGGTCAGATTTATTTATTTTTTTCTTGAGCAGCAAATCAGCATATTAGAATGATTTCTGAGGGATCAAGTGACACTGAAGACTGGAGTAATGACTGCTGAAAATTCATTCAAAATTACATTTTTAAATATATTCAAATATTATTATTTTAAATGGTAATACTATTTCATAATATTACTGTTTTTACTGTATTTATTTTATTTTTTTAATTATATGCAGCCTTGGTGTGCATGAGAGACTTTTCAAAAACATAAAAAAAATGTTACCCCAAATTTTTTAATTGTACTGTATAATGTGTGTACATGGTGTTAAGAAACAGTAAAATCAGTAAGAAAAAAATAGTAAGAAATCAGTAAAACGCACCTTGAAAATGGTTGTTAATGAATTTGCGGACCAAGCGGTGCATTTCTGCTTTGATTTTGGTGGCCGAGACGGTTCGCTCATCTTCCAGAAGAAAATGCTGGATTTCAGTTCGTGTGGCTTTGAAAAGATTTATCTTATAAAACAGTCCTTGATATTTTTCCAGTTCTGACAATACAAGCCTTGGGACTTTCAATTTTAGCATAATGTCAAACTCATTGGGTTTGTTGATCTGTTGGTGAAAAATTATAGTTTGTCATTCCATTATTCCCATCATTTACAATTCATCATTCAAGAAGTTTGAGGTTGATATGATTTTTTTTTAATGATTTTGAAACAAGACTCTTATGCTCACAAATGCTGCATTTGTTTGATTAAATTTACAGTAATACAATACAGTAAAAACAGTACTATTGTGAAATATCATTACAGTTGAAAATAACTGTTTTCATAATATATTTAAAATGTAATTTATTCCTGTGATGGCAAAGCTGAATTTTCAGAAGTCATTACTAGTCTTCAGTGTCACGTGATCCTTCAGAAATCATTCTAATATGCTGATTTGGTGCTCAAGAAACATTTAATATTATTATCAGTGTTGTTGAACAGTTTTTTGTTTGTTTGTTTTTTGTGGAAACCATGATAGATGTTTTTCAAAGTGCTTTAATGAATTAAAAAGTTCAACAGTTAAACACAAAATCATTTGTATCACGGAATAATTTGTAACACAACAATTGTCTTTACTGTCACTTTTCATCAATTTAATACAAGCTTTTTGAATTGAAAAAAAAAGGCTTTAAAAAAAAAAAACTCCAAACCTTTAAACAGTAGTGTATATTAATTCCAGGCAATATCCGATACAAACTTGAGCAACTCTTTCTATTTGACACTACTAGCTGATTGCTCTCAGTATTATCATTCAAACCTTTTACCTTCACCATCTCATAATAGCTGCCACTGGTGAGAACTGAGACCTCCCTGAAGAAGGGCTGATCATCATTATTCTTCAGGAATTCCAGCAGGCTATCAATCAGATGGTTTACTATCTTCACAGCATTCTGTTGGTCAAGCTTACGCAGCCGTAGATCTCGACCTCTCTGTCTGATCAAGCGGTCCAGCTCAGGTGAAATGGAAGAATCATCTCCAACTTTATGATAACAGAACAAGTATAAGTAAGTATAATGCTTCTCTATAGATACAAACAATAACTCAAAGAGCAACATAGTAAAGATCCTCCTTATTACTTGATCTCCTTTGACTTTCCATAATAAAGCTGTGAAAAACCCAAGGTCAGAAATACAGTGTTTGATCCTCCGTTGTGATGCTCAATCCAGCCTAAAATTTGAATGCAGTATAAATGCAAATGAATTATGTATGGAAATGTGCTAGATGTGTTTATTTCTCATGGATAAAATAATAATAATAATCTGTAAAAATAAAAAACACAGAGTAGCAACTCAGTGTTAGTTTTTAACCCTTGCTGACATCATTATTGTTTTACAGACAATTGTGTAACACCTTAGAGCTTTACAACCTGTTTTAAGGCTTTCACTTAAAGAGTAAGAACTAAAAAAGAAATAGAAAATAAAAGAAATTATAAACTGTTAAAAACAGGCATTTCAGAACAGGCATCAGGGATGTTTTGATGTATTTATATGTGTAGTTTGCATCAAGAACAGAAAAATTGCACAGCCCTCACTAAAACTTACAGGACTGTTTAAGCTAGTTAACTTCGTGACATACTGTAAAACCAAAATGTATCTATTCAACATTTATCTAAATTTTCACAAGGGTGCTACTCAATGATATGCATGAATCCAGACTTACCCACTTCCTGGTCTAGAGAATAGAATGTGATCTATTAACACAGAGATACAGCACAAGTGGATACTGATTCTAAGCTCCTCTTCGCCACATAAGTTCATCTTTCACTTTACAGTAAAAGGTTCAGGGTGTGACTGTGTTCCTGTGATGTAAAACCGAAACTTAAGGAACAGATCTCTGCCTGATGTTTACCTGCTACATTCTTGTGTGACAGCAGGTGTCACTCAGGTGGTGTGTGTACAGATGTACTGTATCAGCTGAAAGTCTTCATGTACAAAGGCCTTAGTCTTTTGTAATGTGCTGAACAAAGTATATAAAGTTAAACTTTAGTGGTTTTAAAAGCATCTTTCTAGAGATGGCAAACAATTGAAATGCATTTGAACGGTGGGTGTTCCATGCTAATTTCTTTAATGAAATGACGATCATGTATTTTTGAGACTATATTTAAAAGTGATACAACAGAATGTTAAATTAAAAACAGCTGGCTGAATTTATTATCATTTTTAATTAGCTTTTATTTTTATATTTTTATATTTCATTTTTTTAAATAATTTATTTTAAAGGGGTCATGTGATGCGATTTCAAGTTTTCCTTTCTCTTTGGAGTGTTACAAACTCTTTGGTGCATAAAGAAGATCTGTAAAGTTGCAAAGACTAAAGTCTCAAATCCAAAGAGATATTCTTTATAAAAGTTAAGAGTCAGCCACGCCTACCTAAAACGGCTCGTTCTAGCACGCCCCCACATATCTACGTCACTATGTGGAAATATTAGCATAATGCCGCCCAAATGTGCACGCAAAGAAAGAAGGCGTGGTTTCAGGAACAGCAGTCGTGTTGATGCAGCCATGTCAGGGAGACGCTGTGTTTCAGTGCAAAAGCAAAAGCACTTTATTTGGCCTTCCGGAAGTAGATGCAATTAGGAATCATTGGTTAAGATTTATTTACAACAGAACAGCACAACCCAGATATTCGAATTTGTGCAACGCATTTTGTGGACGACAGTTTTTTTTAACCTAGAAGAGTACAAAGCTGGCTATGCACAAAGGCTATTTCAAAAAAAAAAAAAAGGTCAATTCCGACTTTGCTATGACAATCTGGCGCTTCTGAATCAGCGACTGTAAGTATGTTTTGTTATTAGTTTAAGTATTTGCTATTGACTGTTCAAATGCAGAGTTTTGCGCAGCGCAGAGTAACGCATCGTGTGTGTGTGTGTGTGTTATTAGACAGGTGACGACCGCACAGAGTAGCATTATAACAGAACTTTCAAACGTATCTAATATGATAAAACAGCGCTGCTTTACCTCACGACCGGAAGAAGCGGAAGCGCTAAAGTGTGGCATAATAAAAGCTCCGCTGCTTTCGAGCCGTGTGTCACTCTCGTCTCTCATTAGCAATTGCTTCAGCGGCCTCGTTTCGCTTTGACAGCTTTCCGCCTCACTGCTTCATACTACTATGTTAATAAATCTTTAATACATTAGCTCATCCATGAACATGATTTCTGCCGGAGTCCCGTCGGATTGCATCGGCTGTGGGGATGAAGACACTCAGTCACGGCGTCATCAAACTACACCTTTGTTTCTTTTGAATATGCGCCCTCTAGCGGTGAAAACTTACATATTGTACCTTTAATTTATTTATTTCAGTTTTAGTAATTTTATTAGTTCAGCTTAAACCTTATTTCAGTTAGTTGGTAAAGCATTATATTTTTCTTTTAGCTTTATTTCTATTAGTGTTAGTTTTAGTCAACTATAATAACTATATAATAATATAATAATAACTATAATGAAAGATTCACAATTCAAACGTAAAAAAAAATCTTAATTATATTTATCATGTTCAAAACGAATTTATTCATGAAAGCACTTAAAATAAAACCCATTCATAATGCTTTGACTTTGATAAGAAAGAATAATGGCACAAACTGATGAATGATCATTGTTTATTTTTCTAATCGTTTTCTCCTAAGGTGTTCAGAAATACATGGTTGCCTCCTTTCCTTCTGAAGCTTTTACGGTGGGTTTTTATCAACATAAGCCAGTCCTTTAAAACCGTGCTCAGGTTCTGAGACATTGCAGTGTAGGATGTCAGTGAGGATTGCTGGGTGTCTGACGGGACGATTCATTTGGTTTTGGCAGCCTTCTGAGCAGACTTGGTCACCTTGCCACCAGTGGAGGCTTTCTTGTCAACGGCCTTGATGACACCAACAGCGACAGTCTGCCTCATGTCACGCACAGCAAAACGACCTGAAAGTTAATAGTGGGATGGTAGGGAGTTCAAATTAAAGCAGAACATTTCATTAATGTTGCGTGTATAATGTATATGGCAACATAAATGATGATACTTACCCAGTGGTGGGTACTGAGAGAAGCTCTCCACACACATGGGCTTGCTAGGGATCATCTCAACAATGGCAGCATCTCCTGATTTGAGAGCCTTGGGGTTGTCCTCAAGTTTCTTGCCAGAACGACGGTCAATCTTCTCCTTGAGCTCAGCAAACTTGCAGGCAATGTGAGCAGTGTGGCAGTCCAGCACTGGGGCATAGCCCTGAGAGATCTGACCAGGGTGGTTCAGGATGATGACCTACGAAAAAGAGATGATAAAGTACCTGATATTACGAAGATCATGCAGATAACATTCTATTATTTATATCTAACCTGAGCTGTGAAGTTTGCAGCCGCCTGAGGGGGGTCGTTCTTGCTGTCTCCAGCCACGTTACCACGGCGGATGTCCTTGACAGACACGTTCTTAACGTTAAAGCCAACATTGTCACCGGGAAGAGCCTCGGCAAGAGACTCATGGTGCATCTCAACAGACTTGACCTCAGTGGTCACGTTGGCAGGGGCAAAGGTCACAACCATACCAGCCTTCAGAGTTCCAGTCTCAACACGTCCAACAGGCACAGTTCCAATACCTGAGAGAAACACGCAGAGAATATTTGAGTGACAAACGACATAACATTTATGGTTTCTCATTAGAGAACTTTGTGAATGAGGTTGGAGGCCATATTGTTATTGTTATTGTTAACGAAAACTAAAACTAAAAGTAAACACTTTCGTTAAGAGAAATGAAAATAAAAACCAAAATAACTGGGAAATGCTGACACGAAATTTATTTTCATTACTCCCAAACTAACTAAAATAAACTAAACAGTCTGCAAATTATTTTTATGATATACTTTATAATTTGAAGCTTTTACAAACTGTCTTCATTAAACATGAAAATGCTGTTTTATGATTCACTGTATTGCCCGTGGAGTTTTAAGATTTTATTCATTTACACGACTTCTCGAGGTCTAGAAATCACACTTATAAAATGAGTCTTTCTCATATTTACAGGTATTCAAGGTTCTTCAAAAAAAAAAAACAGTTGTTGAAGGAACAAATGAAAGTAAGAAATATAGTATAGCTTATGTAGCTTTTTAATGTTTGTTTTGTCTTATTTTAAGTCATCTTGATGCCTCTTGGAAGTTTTCTTAGGCCCTGTTTGAGAATCACTGCTCTAGCAATAACACTAGACTGTACTGAGAAAATTAAAGCATTTTTGACTTATACCAGTTGCTGCATTAACTATGGCAGCCCTAAAATACTAAAACTGATGTATTAACTAAAAATGAAACTAGAAAACAAGCTAAAACGAAAACTACAAATTCAACACCAAAGACAGATAAAAACATTTAAATATATTAAAAAATAAATTAATTTAAAATTCAAATCTAGAATAACCCTGGATGGTGGTAAATGCTCACCTCCAATCTTATACACATCCTGCAGAGGCAAACGAAGAGGCTTGTCAAAGGGCCGACTGGGAGGTAGGATGGAGTCCAGGGCCTCGAGAAGAGTAACACCACTGGCAGCACCTTCCTTCCTCTCAATTTTCCATCCTTTGAACCAGCTCATCTATTATCCATAAACAAAATACAAAACAAAAAGCATGAACAATCGCAATGATCACAAACCCTAACAAAACCCTTCCACAACCCAGAAAAAAAGCAGATGCTGACATTTGTGCTGGGCTCCAGCATGTT
Source organism: Sinocyclocheilus rhinocerous (assembly GCF_001515625.1). NCBI lineage: Eukaryota > Metazoa > Chordata > Actinopteri > Cypriniformes > Cyprinidae > Sinocyclocheilus > Sinocyclocheilus rhinocerous. Next base: position 421,378 of record NW_015632722.1, read on the forward strand.
GTCCCCATGCCATCCAGAAATTGGGACGAAGGCAACAGTGGCAGGGTTGTAGCCGATCTTCTTGATGTAGGCACTGACTTCCTTGGAGATTTCCTCAAAACGCTTCTGGCTGTAGGGGGGCTCGGTGGAGTCCATCTTGTTGACTCCAACAATAAGCTGTTTGACTCCCAGGGTGTAGGCAAGCAGGGCGTGTTCACGGGTCTGTCCGTTCTTGGAGATACCAGCCTCGAACTCACCAACACCGGCAGCGACAATCAGCACGGCACAGTCAGCCTAGGAGGAATGAAAAAAAATCACGACATTTAAAATTTAAACAATAATAATGCAACAACAAAAATCATTATGCACAGTAACCTGTGATAGATTTGTTGAAATACAAAAACACTCATACCTGAGAAGTACCAGTGATCATGTTCTTGATGAAGTCTCTGTGCCCAGGGGCATCAATGATGGTGACATAGTACTTGCTAGTCTCAAATTTCCAGAGAGAAATATCAATGGTGATACCACGCTCCCGCTCGGCCTTCAGTTTGTCCAACACCCAGGCATACTTGAAGGAGCCCTTGCCCATCTTGATTCAGAGAAATATTCCGAAGCATATTTGAGATGTTTGTGAGACCAAATGGACAAAATGATCAAATATAAATAAAATATAGTAATATAGAAATAGCTTATATTAGAGTTTAACATCTTTTCAAACATAACATCTATACGTGATGCATTAATGGGACTGTTTTAATGATCATAATTCTCTACATTTCATAAATGCTTATATTCTAATAAAAATTGCAAGCGTATATGCTCAGTTTGGGCATTTAGAACAGGGTGATCCCAATACAACTAGACTGTAGATGTCGCGCACAACACATGGTGTTTAAAAAGACACGCCCAGAATATACTTGTCATCGAGATACATTAGTCATCGGAAGTCACCCGGGCTGTGATGACGTACCTCAGCGGCTTCTTTCTCAAACTTCTCGATGGTTCTCTTATCGATGCCTCCACATTTGTAGATGAGATGTCCGGTGGTGGTGGACTTGCCAGAATCGACGTGGCCGATAACCACGATGTTAATATGAATCTTTTCCTTACCCATTTTGTAAATTTACTGTGGAAAGACGTTTCTGGATTCAGTTTCGCCAGCATAAACATTATCCGGTGTTCTGTCGATTTGTGCTACCGTTAGATTTTGCTACCTCCCATTAAAACAGTGGGTAGTACAATTCGACAACGAAAAATGCTACCTGTAAAATTATGGTTTATGAACGTCTACACCTACCCCAACCCTAAACCTACCCTTACAGTAATGCAAATACAGTAATTATGTGTTATATTCCCGTTTGGGACTAGAAGGGATACAGCTACAGGAAACCAACAATATTTTTCTACCTATTAGATTGTGTTTTATCAAAGTCTACACCTACCCCAACCCTAAAACTACCCTTGCAGTAATGCAGATACATAAAAAAATAGTTCAGCGTGAGAAAAAGGACGCAATATTGATGTGCGCATGCGCAGTAAACCCTGGTAGGACAATCTGACGGGTAGGATAAAATGTCAGGACACCGGACGTTTAAACACACATTAGTGTTCAAGGAGTTCCGGCGATAAATTCACAATGCGACAGCTATAAGCGATCAGACAGAACCAAAGCAAGCGATCTCGCTCTAGTGCGCCAGAGTCTACAACACAAGGCGCGCGCGTCCCAGTCAGGATAATCTCTGCGTGAACGTGCAGAATCGGCGGTGTTGCCATGTCCACCTGTTATAAGAATTTATATCCATTATATAATATAACGAGATGAAATGGTCACATTTTTGAAGGTGGGGGTTATTTTGAGACTAGTGTAGTATCCCTAATCGGTTTTCTGTTACTCATTTAGAAAACCCGCAATTACGTTAAACAAATGGCTTTATTCCCCCCAGTAAAGCTTTTTCTTGCAAGATCTGGCAACACCCACCCCTCCCTCGATTCACTTCGTGTCCTCCATGTTGAAGGACTGGAATAACAGTACCAGCCATGTTCTCTGCAGCTTTGCCAATAAGTTTGCGCTCTCTACGCGTGTCAGTGAAAACCCGGTAGTATAAAAATAAAAAAACTAAAGTAAAAAAAATCTGGTCTGAACCAGCTACCCTGAAAATATAAGTATATGAAAAATTAGATGGCCTTGTGATTTAAAAGCATTTGAGGGCTTTCCTTGTGACAAACACAGCAACTCCAGGATTGAGTGAATAAAAGAAGTAATCTTACCTGACTACAAGCACTACAGACAGCCCCAAGCAGACTGGAGAAAAAGGAACTAGTCACACTGCCGGTCTATATTTATACAGGTTTAGACAGGGGTGGGATATGAAAAACTCCTAGACCACATAGATACTGCTCAGCTGAGGGGTACTATTGGTAGCTTTACAGAGCACTCACCATTTGCAATTGGAGGACAAGACATCAGTAAAGTGGGCACACTGTAGAAGAAACCTGGCTGCACCACATGTTAAACAGCTGCAAGGACCATGGCAAGTCACATTACAGTTGCTTATCCCAATTCCCACCCAGTTACCCATTGATGACAGAAGACAAAGCAAAAGCTCAATTTTTAATACCTTTAGTTTATTCAGCAGCTTTTCCAAATTTTACTGTGGCAACAGGTGCAGTTCTAAACCATTAACACAAATTTAATAACTGAAAGAGGCACTATCATCAGTCAATAAGTGGAGCCACACTTAAATCCAAGTTGGTTTCCTTTCCTGCGAAAATTTTTCCAATGGGTTTTAATCAGCATTAGCCAGTCCTTAAGTAGAGTGCCCAGGTTTAGAGAAATTCCACAAGGTTGGGAAGAACATACCACAACCTTTGGAACGCCGTGATAAAGGGAATTTCACTTGGTCTTGGCAGCCTTCTGTGCAGACTTTGTGACCTTGCCAGCACCACCAACTTTCTTCTCAACGCTCTTGATGACACCAACAGCTACGGTCTGCCTCATGTCACGCACAGCAAAGCGACCTGTGAATGGAGAATGATTAGTACCAAGTTCTGCACAAAAATAAAAAAAAGCTACAGAAAATATAGGATATGGAATGTGAGAGCCGATTAGTATGACCAGCTTACCAAGAGGGGGGTAGGTAGAGAAGCTCTCCACACACATGGGCTTGCCAGGGATCATCTCAACAATGGCAGCATCTCCTGATTTGAGAGCCTTGGGGTTGTCCTCAAGTTTCTTGCCAGAACGACGGTCAATCTTCTCCTTGAGCTCAGCAAACTTGCAGGCAATGTGAGCAGTGTGGCAGTCCAGCACTGGGGCATAGCCCTGAGAGATCTGACCAGGGTGGTTCAGGATGATGACCTA
>NW_015632722.1:424879-438059 GCF_001515625.1 Sinocyclocheilus rhinocerous
AGAGAAGCTCTCCACACACATGGGTTTGCCAGGGATCATCTCAACAATGGCAGCATCTCCTGATTTGAGAGCCTTGGGGTTGTCCTCAAGTTTCTTGCCAGAACGACGGTCAATCTTCTCCTTGAGCTCAGCAAACTTGCAGGCAATGTGAGCAGTGTGGCAGTCCAGCACTGGGGCATAGCCCTGAGAGATCTGACCAGGGTGGTTCAGGATGATGACCCTAAAAAAAAAAAAATTCTTAGTTTAGGCATTCACATATAGTTAACACGGAAATTCAAATGATTTAGTGACCAAGATAATAGGGAAAAAGCCAAACCTGAGCGGTGAAGCTGCCAGCCTCCTGAGGGGGGTCGTTCTTGCTGTCTCCAGCCACATTACCACGGCGAATGTCCTTGACAGACACGTTCTTAATGTTGAAGCCAACGTTGTCACCTGGAGTGGCCTCAGCAAGAGACTCATGGTGCATCTCAACAGACTTTACCTCAGTGGTCAAGTTGGCAGGGGCAAAGGTCACAACCATACCAGGCTTGAGGACACCAGTCTCCACACGGCCCACGGGCACAGTTCCAATACCTGAGATGAAAAAGCATTAAAAATCAATCCAAGCGTTTTGACTTCAGAACTTTAACTCTACAAGTTATACCAACCTCCAATTTTGTAGACATCCTGAAGTGGCAGACGGAGGGGCTTGTCAGTGGGACGGCTGGGGGGCAAAATGGCATCCAGGGCATCAAGAAGAGTAACACCGTTAGCATTACCCTCCTTGCGCTCAACCTTCCATCCCTTGAACCAGCCCATCTAAAAACAGACAGTCAATTAAGATGTGAATATAAGCACACTGCAAGAGCGGTTCCACTTACGGAACTTTTTCCACCATCCCTGCAGTTTCATAAACTTACATTTGTGCTGGGCTCCAGCATGTTGTCCCCATGCCATCCAGAAATTGGGACGAAGGCAACACTGGCAGGGTTGTAGCCGATCTTCTTGATGTAGGCGCTGACTTCCTTGGAGATTTCCTCAAAACGAGCCTGGCTGTAAGGGGGCTCAGTGGAGTCCATCTTGTTGACTCCAACAATAAGCTGTTTCACTCCCAGGGTGAAAGCTAGGAGGGCGTGTTCACGGGTCTGTCCGTTCTTCGAGATACCAGCCTCGAACTCACCAACACCACCAGCAACAATCAGCACGGCACAGTCAGCCTGGAAGGAAGGGGGGAAAAAAGGGCCATGAAGTTAAACCTCACCCTATGACAATACACTCGCAAAAGCACAGTTCTGTGTGGGTGGAGCATAGTCATACCTGAGAAGTACCAGTGATCATGTTCTTGATGAAGTCTCTGTGCCCAGGGGCATCAATGATGGTGACGTAGTACTTGTTGGTCTCGAATTTCCAGAGAGCAATGTCAATGGTGATACCACGCTCCCGCTCGGCCTTCAGTTTGTCCAACACCCAAGCATACTTGAAGGAGCCCTTGCCCATCTGTTTTGCAAACAGAAGTAAAGCATTAAAAAAAAAAAAAGACTATTTAATCACTTTATAATGTTAAATATAAACCTAAGCTTTAAGTCACAAGTGTTTGAGAAGTTAATACAAGGAAACAGAACTGCTTTAAACGTTGAATGGGTCCAGCGAACATGTTGCGCAGCCTACTAGGCGCCATTACGGAATCTGCAACGTCATAGTGAGTCCCGCTTAAACTCCGCCCATTCCCACACCCAGCCGGCTTGAGCCCAGGAACGCGTGCTACCGCCGCCATTTTGGCTCTTGTTACGCCGAGTTGTGCCGCAATCAAGTCACAGAAATTCACGAACCAACCAGTACAAGTGTTAAAACTCTCACCTCAGCAGCTTCCTTCTCGAACTTCTCGATGGTTCTCTTGTCGATTCCACCGCATTTGTAGATCAAATGTCCGGTGGTGGTGGACTTTCCGGAGTCGACGTGGCCAATAACCACGATGTTAATGTGGATCTTTTCCTTTCCCATGATTGATCAGGTTCTGGATTTAAAAAATAAAAAAAAAAAGTAAAAATGAATAGAGGCATGAGTACAGACCTTCCATTAAAACTTTTAAGCGGGGATTTCGTAAAAATGTACAGACGGCCCCGAGTTTGAATCGGCCTAGTTAACCATAAGGTAACTGCGACACGTGTTTCTTTAGAGTAGCACGGTATTAAGTTACAGGAAAAATTCAAAATGTCTGAGAGGAATACATATGGATGCAGACATCTGGCTCTCCAGTCACTGATAACAGTTGTTGGATGCGAGAATGTGCGGAAGGCTTTTAACATGCCCGCGACTTCAAGTCTCTTTAGTGCCTTTGTTCTTTTCCCGGTTCCCATTCTTTGAGAGATGGACGCACACGGAAACAATGGAAAAATAAGTTAACCCCCCCCATCTCCTCTAAATATACTACTAATTGAAAATAAACCACAATTAAAAACACATAAGCCATTATAGAAGCCATAAGTGTTAAGAGCACGCAGTGTAACAAAACAACGCTGAAAATTACAAGAAATCGTCAACCTGAGGAAAACTCCTCACGATTACCCAGAAGTTCTTAAAATACAACAACTGAGAGTAAAAGAAAAACAAGGCCCAACCAACAGGGAAAACTCACCAAGATTAAAAGATCACTCCTCAGAAGCTGCTGCTCCCCTTTGCCAGGTAACGTAACAGAAAGAGGAAGAAACCGGTTGGTTGGAGAATTTATACACGGGAGGAGGACCGACTGGGCTGCAACCCCCCCGCTTCCTCTCCCTCCCTATTCGACCCGCAAATCACACACAATTGACTGAAATTCTCCCCGCCTCGTGAAACATACGTCACTACTTTTTCACTGAGCATCTGGCTGACTGTATGACATTTTTAGGCTACAAATATTTGAGATATATTGTGATAAACATAATGGGAAAATATATGACTGATTATATACCACGTATTACCAGCTACCAAATCTACAAACGAGCATAAATAATCATTTTTAACGTTAATGTCAATGTATATCACAAATTTGTCTTTTTATATCTAGTCTTTCCATTTTAAATTTAGATTGTCACTAGATGCTTAGCACACAAGTTTACATTTTTGGTCTCCTTACAATGAATGACGGCAATCGTAATAAAACTGAAACTGCATTATGTATCACTGATTGAATTGGTTTAAATTGAATCACTTCATCACATTTACTTCTTAAACTAGTTCACATTTATTTCTCTAGTTTTGGTCAAAGTAGCTGCGATGTTTCATTTTATGCATGTTTATTGTGTGTAAAATATGCATAGTCCTATATATATATATTTTTTATAATTTCGTTTTATAATTTCTTTCTCATCTTTGTGCTTATTCTCACAATAATGGCTTCTTGTTCACATGCTTTCATACACAACAGTTTCAGAAGAATGTAAAGAAATCAGAATTTTATTTGATGAAATAATGAAATGAAAACCAACCAGTCTTTCTACCCCAGAGACAGTGTGATCAGCACAACCTGAATGCAAATTAGTCAGCAATTTACCAAGCACAAAGTTGATAAGGGCACTCAGGCCCATTGTCTCAGATCCATCTCCACCCAGTGGTTCATCTATTCAGTTTCAAACTCAATCAGATAGGACTCTTTGCAGAATTGTGAGATTTAGAAAATCCTATTTTTAAATGTAAGCCCATGGGAGGCAGCAAAACGTTCATAATTTTCCTTAGTTTGTGTGCATTTCATGCATTCAGAGTTCTGTTTTTAGTGTGGGGATACTTCTATTCCTTTTAATGCCTTACAGGCCTTTAGTACCATCTTCAATGCTTTACATTCCTCATAGCCTTATTTCAAAGAGCTGGCATCTCCCCCTGAACTTCCGATCAACTCTCTCTTCCTCGAGGTAACAGATGCTTGGTCGACAGCTGCTATTTTCAGTCAAGAGCAGCAGCACAGACACACACACACACACACACACACATACACACACACACAGTCGGGCGACATATACCGTGACAATCAGAGTGGCATGCAATGGGGTCTAAAAGTCAGGGACCTTATTAAAACTTGGGGAGAAAAATGGTTATAAATTAAGTTTTATGGTTTTAAAAAATGGACAAAATATTAAGAACAACCCTTTAAGATTCTGCAACTATTTAAGATTCCATTTAAAACGTGTGGCATTGATCATGTAAGCTCTTTGTATGGATAGTCGGATGTTTTTGCTTCAACTCAAGTACAATATGCTCTTTGGCTCATTCTCAAATCATGCTGGAGAACATGAGCATCCAGTTTTACACAAACTTGTGGAGTTCATGCAGCTCAAAAGTGCAAAGTGCTGCTGTCATAAAAGCAAAATGGGGACACAACAGTTATAATAAAAATTATTTTTTTTATTAAGAAAAATGTTTTTATTTAATACACGAGTTTCACAATTTGAGTTGAATTACTGAAATAAATGAACTTTTCCACGACATTCTAATTTATTGAGATGCACCTGTAGATTACACAGAGGACAGTGATATGTATTGACTGGCTGTTTGAGTAAAATATAATCAGTCATTGAATGAACAGTATTTTGTCATTGTCCTTGGCCAATGTCCTTCATGCAAGCAATGATTTGCATAGACAATAGACAATAAATTAAAAGTGAATTATGTACAATAATAATAATGAGACAACATGCAGGGCAGCACAGTATAAACCATTTTACATTTTTGTAAATGCACCAGTTGTAATAAAGTGTGGGAAAATTACGTTTAGTGGGTTCAGGAGGACAATGGAATTTAATCTAATTTGTGTCCACACAAAAAATCAACAACACATTGTACACTGCATAAATGAAATTAATTAATTAAACTAAACAGTCCTGATGTGCTCATGACATGGCATTTTATATTAAGGTAAAATATATATCAAAATTGTTTTATTTCAATTTTGTTTCAGTACTGCTTAGTATACCAGGCTTAGCAATAACTGTCAGTATATAATTTTGAAATTAGAAATGAAATATAAAATGAAAAAGTTAGGTAGTAAGTCCAGTCAACTTGATGGTTGGGAAACAACTAATCTAAATAAAAATAAAAAAAGACTGAACAATTCTTATTAAGTCAACCCAAACCTACAGAATATGCAAATAATCAAATAAATCCTTTTGAAAAGTCTCTTCAGTTATTATCATGGTCTTCTTTAACAGTAATCCTAGAAAATGAAGTAAACAGAATTATGCAGTAAGCAACCAATCATATGAATGATATCAAAAAGAATTGCCACAGCATTTGAGAAAAAAAAGCTGGCACATGATTGCACTATATAAATTTGTGGTGATTCCCACCTTTCTTTCTTATTTTCTTCACACACACACACACACCAAGGATGATTACTATTCACAGCACAGCTGTCTAAAGCCCCACCCCAACATGCAAACACAACTCAACATATCCTGCCCCGTTTTAAATAATTTGTCTTTTGATATTACTGTGATGACTCTTGGTCTGGTCTGGTCTGTTTACCTGGTTCATGTAGCAGCACAATGCTAATAAGCTTAATATCTATTTGTCCAGATAAACTGCCATTTGGTTTCTATCTCAGGCACTCAACAAGTGTGGGGGAGGGCATGGGGAATGTGTGCCACGAATCAGCGTCAGTGCCTGGCATGAGATCTGTGTTGAGTCATGCAATACAGAAGAAAAAGCCTGAACTTTTCCCTCAAGGCTCAAACACAGAGCAGGCCTCAATGCAAGACAGCTTTGTATTATGGTTTACTCTTGAAATTTGGTATTGCAGCAATGCTGATATTTTGAATGATCTTAAGTCATTCTGGACCAAAATATCTGCTAAATGAATAATTGCGGATGTAATGTAAATGAAAAATTATTTTCATGATAGCAGTGCTGTGCACCTTTGGAGCATGCTTAAAATGTTTAAAGAATCCTTGGGATTTCTAGCTTTAAATCAGATCTGAAATACATGATTCGACATTCAATTAAATTATTGTACTCTAGTTCCAAAATAAAAAATTCTAGTAAACCAACATTGCATTTAATAAAGTATTTCAAACCTAAAATAACTTGATATAAAATAACCCTAAAACAGAAATATTAGACCAACTTAAGGGGTTCTTACTTCTTACAACAAAGAAAAACAATCAAACTTCAATGTAGAAATCCTCCCCCTCCACCTCAAGGAAACAAACTTACACTTGCAAATCCCTTCCATGTGTTATGCAGTTTTAAAGTGTAATGCGAATGGATGGGGGTCAGGGAAACAAACATCTGCATGTGTGAGAACCCCATGGATCTATCCTCAGACCTTTGGTGAGAATGCAAATGTCCATGAATGAAAGGAAGTCATTTGTATTCAGTTCACAACTGCAGAGAAAGATGTTGCTTATAGTCAATAAAACTGCCTAAATTAAATACTTTTTTTTTTTATCTCACCCATCTAAAGACCTACAGTTCATATATAAGTTTAATATATTTCCTCGACTAGGTCTTTCAAACAGGAAAGCAAAATATGACTCATCTACAGTAATATTAAACAATATAACAGGGTATGATAGGGCAAGATCAAGTTCACAGAGCAAATTCTTTGCTCCTTCGAACAGCTAGTAAAACTGTAACACAAGAAACGTTATTTTATGACTCTACCAGTTTTATTTTTGTCCTCATGGTAAGCCGTAATATAGCTTGCTCATTTACACACACAACATTGAAACTACGGAAAGAGTGCATTTACAATGTCATGATAGTAATGATTAAAGAGACTAACCAAAAAAAAATCTATATATCAAATCAAACTTAGCACTATATTAATGACACAAAAAGTTAAAACGCCCAGCAAGCTTACATCACAATCAACATTGTTCATATATCTGGTATTATTGCTCCTATACAAATTTAAGATAAATAAAATTGAATGCTGTAAAATTTGAGAGGTATTCTTATAATTCATCCATTTATCAACGAGGTGATAAATGCTGGCTCGAGTCCCCACCGTCACTGCACAGTGCAAAGGCTAAAGTATACTTCGGTTTTTACGTGTAAAAAAGTGACTCAAATTTATAAGCTTGTGGTTGACTGTAATGCCTTGTATATTATTTACACTGTAGCAATTAAAATTATGTTAGGTTGTTTACCCTGTAATTGCACATAGGAATACAAATGTTTGATTAATGATCTATTCATCCATATTACAGAGCAGATAATAAGTGCTGACAAATCAGATGGAACATCATGACTGTACTGTAAAAATACCACTGTATTTATTGAGCATGATCAAAATCAGAAATGAATATGACTTTAAAAAAATAAAAAATAAAAAAATAAAAAAATGTATAGCAATACCGGGCAATTTTTTAGCAAAGATTCTTTGAGTGTTTTAAACAAACATTAAAGGGGTCATATGATGCTTTTTTAAAGATCATTATTTGGTGTAACAGAATATGTTGACATGCTTTAATGTTCAAAAAACACATTATTTTTCAAATACTGTACATTATTGAAGGTTCATGTAAAAACTTGTAACAAATTAAAATGTACACTAGCTTAATGCAATCATCAAAAACAAAAATTCATTAAACATTTCAAGTTTCGAAGAAAGGTTTCAAACAATAATGTTCCCTGTCTGGTCTATTCCAGTAAATATGAACAGACCGTATCTGTCAGTAAAACTGTAACAAACCATGGTTTTCATGAAAAAGTGGCCTGAGTGCTGAAGTGAATGACACAATTAATGGAGTACAGTTACTTCATTAGCAAGTTTAAAATGACCTGAACAGCACTGGTACCAAACAGTAAGGTATTTTCATTATTAATGCATTAAAGTGCTTATTAGGAAGTATTTTAAAATGTAATAAAAAATATAGTTGAAACCCCTAAATCTGTTCTGTTTCACCACTGTAACACAAATTACATTTGTTTGAAAGATAGCATAAAGTCCAGAGTATATTTTATCAAAAAAGTAATGAGATTAAGAAATGGAATTACTCTGAATTCGCCATTCCATTGTATTATCATTAACAGAATTGTTTAGCAATGAGTAAAATATTGGTAGACTAATAAACTACACTTTGTAAGGCACTTCAATTTTTTTCCCCTTTAAAAATCCTGAGTAAAGTATAATTAATACCAGTCAAATGTTTGGATAGACCTTCTCACTTTTTTTTTTTAACTATTTCCCCGTTTTTGAATAATGGTATTCAAAACTATAAAATAATACATATGGAAGTATGGGAATTATGTAGTGACCAAAAATATCACTGTTTGGTCCATTAAAAAAAGTTACAAACTAGGTACATTTTATGTTTATATGTTTACATGTTTATTTTATGTAAGCCTTTAGAATAACACGTTTTTAAAATCCTGAAAAGGTACGAAGTTTGTCCAAACCTTTGACTGGTAGCATATGTGTTAAGTATAGCATAAAACTCAAAGGCAGTGTCCTCATATCCTGCTGAATTGGTCAACTGGAATGTTTAATTGTGTATATCTGTGTCTGACTCCTCATCTGTCCTAGCCCAGCTCTGAATCTTTCCAGTGCCAAAGATCACGTAAAAGATGGCTCCAAAGGCACTCACCCCTGCTGACAACCAGAACACATGTCTCCATCCTGTAACTGAGTGCTGCTCAGAAATCAAAGGAAGGGGGAACATATAAAAATGTCAACTTTGATGATGATGAATTCTTTTAAGTAACTGCAGTGTTACAAAGTATAAAACACAGCTTACATCTCTGGTCAAGTAACCCACTACAATTGGTGCAAGAACACCAGAGATCATCCCAAAAGTGTTTGTGATTCCTAGAAGTGTACCTGCATACCTGGAAGAAAAGAGCACAAAAGGAGATATAACTATTGCAATAAATGTAAAGCTTGTAAAGAAAACTTAATGTATAGATTGATGGATATCAATTTTAGCAAAGAGCTGTTCAGTTTGTAGTCCTATAATCCAGAAGACGATTAGCATTTTCCAACGTTATTTTAATTAAAAAAACAAAACAAAAAAAACATAAGAAATCCCAAAGGGTGAAGGTGAAGTAGCCTTCTGGGTTGGCCTAGAAATTGACGTAATGAACAGCTCTATAGGGCAAACTTAAGCAGAGTGACTAATTGTGACAAATAAACCAGTCAGACAGTCTTGGTTCTGTACCGTGGAGCAATGTCAATCTGGTTAATGTAGACACCAGCAGCACTGAAACCCTCGAGTGCACTGGAAAAAGTGAGAAAAGTCACGGCCAACACACCGCTACAACCCGTGAAGCCTACAGCGAGCAGGAAAACAGCAGGTAGAAACAGACCTATGGGACACAAAACAAAAGTATTCATAAAATCACAGTTAAACTGTAATAATACAGTCTTTAGTGTCACATGATCCTTCAGAACTCATTCTAATATGCTGATTTGTTGCTCAAGAAACATTTCCTGTTATCAATGTTGAAAATAGTTTTTACTTAATATTTTTATTGAAAAGATTGAAAAAATTAATACTTTTATCTAGCAAGGATGTATTAAATTGGGGGGCGGGGGTTTCCATTAAAGAATCCTGAAAAAAAAAAGTATCACAGTTGCCACAAAAATATTAAGCAGCACAACTGTTTTTAACATTGAAATGTTTCTTGAGCACCAACTCAGCATATTAGAATGATTTCTGAAGGATCACATTTCTGAAAACTGGAGCAATGGCTCATGAAAAATTACATTGTAATGTACTGAAACATTATTACAATTTTAAAAAGTACAATATTACTGGGTTTTTTTCTGTATTTTGATCAAGTAAATGCACCCTTGGTTAGCATAAGAGTGTTTCAAAAACATAAAAAAAAAAAAAGGTAATGATTCCAAAGTGTAGCTGTTCTATTTCCACACTTTTTACATGCACTTTGTCATCATAAATATTTATGTTATTTAGCAGATATTTATTTATTATTCATACCAATGAAAGTAAAGATTTTTCGGACAGCTGTGACACTTAGGAGCTCCCTCTCCAGGAGGTTGTCTGCCAGCACACCTGAGCCCACTGAGAAAAGCCAGTCAGCCAGATATGGCAGAGCAGACAGGAATGAATTCTAAATGACAAAACAAAATGAAATAGAGTGAGACACAGTATATAATCCAGACTGATTTAATCTAAATATCCCGATTGCCTCACCTGTTGCAAATCAAAGTGGAGCACAGTGTCCATGTAGGTAGGAAGTGAGGTGAGGAGAGTATAATAAGACCAGTTACCGCACATCTGGGGGATGATTATGGCCCAAACAGGCACAGAGAACAGCATAGATAATACAGGCACTGACCAACCATGTGGCATCCCCTAAAAAAAAAAAGAGGAAATATCAAATCAACAATAAATGCCTGCAGATCTAAACCTGAGATTAAATATGGAGAGGAAGTCATGCTGGAAATTCATGTTATTTGATGATTCCTTTGTAATTCAATGACATATTCACATAGAATCATGCTAGTATGTATTTATTTATTTTTTAGCATGAATGATTTACTTGATGAATAAAGAACGAGACCAAACTGTATACATCATCAAAAATTCAATGAGAAAATTAGTTCATACCTGTGAACCTATTGAGTTAATTATGTAATGTTTCTCTCTGTCACTAATTCTTGGGTGAGTTCGGGGTTCATCTGACACCAAAATAAACCAAAACACTGCCCAAAGGCACCCTGCACCACCTGGTGGTAAAAACACGTTAATGGATATACGTTCGAATATAAAATATACAAGATATGTTGCTATTATTTTACATTAAATATGATGACAAGAGTAAGGAGTGTTAAGTATATTAATGTATTATATATAAAATAATTATTCCAAGCATTTTGCTTGGACTAGATGCTACACCAATAAATGTATTTTATTTTTATTTTTACATTTATTTAATCAAATACAGTAAAAACAGTAATAATTTGATATATTATTACCAGTTAAAATAACTTTGCTATTTTAACATATTTAAAATGTAATTTATGGCTAAGCTGAATTTTCAGCATCATTACTCCAGTCTTCAGTGTCACGAAATCCTTCAGAAATCATTCTAATATGCTCAAGAAACATTCTGCATCCCTGCAGAACTTAACTATTAATTTATTTCACAACAAACAAACAAAAATCTTACAGACCCCAAACTGCTATGTACAGTATATAAATGCATCCATAAGTTAAATGTCATTTTCCCTCACCACAGGAGTAGAAGACTGCTGGCCACCCCAGACTACGGCAGATGAAGCCAGTGAGAGGAAGAGCCACAAAAGCACCAAAGCTAGAGCCTGCACCTGAGAACGTCATCAAACGAGCCCTCTCCAATGGAGGAGCCCAGCGGGCCCACATCGCCATCATGGCAGGAAGAGTCACACCCTGGACAAAAAAAAACAAAAACAGACTCAAATACAGAGATTCTCTATTTGAAGCTTTTTTGGCTATTACAAAAGCCCCCTAACCTCCCCAAATCCCTCCAGTGCACGCAAGGCAAACAGCCACTTGGCTCCAAGTTGTGCTGACAGTGGAGTGAGGAGAGTGAGGACGGATGTTCCAAGCACACCACCACCAAGGAACAGGCTTCCTCCAAAGCGACCTGATAGGTAGCCTCCCGGGATCTGAGTAAACAGGTATCCAAAAAAGAAAGCACCGAGCAGCATTCCCTGCGTCTTGGAATCCCACGAGTATCTTGGAATCTTGGAAAAGAAAATTAAATCGAGAGAAATATGATAAAAAAAACAAGTATTATATGCTATAAAAATATCCACCAGGTTCAGTGCATGCAAAGCTGCATGCAGTTTATTCTTACCCCTTCTGGCTGTTCTGAACTTTGGCTGTTGTTGTCAAGTGTATGGGTGGGTACTGGACACTCGATTGATATATTGCTATTGGATGACGACTGGTCATTGGTTCCATTAACCATAGCAACCATAGCAACACTGAGATTTACACGTAGACCATAGACCACCGCAAAGCCAAAGAACATCATAGCAGCCAGATTGCATCGTACAGAGCAGCATTTGGGAGGCACTGTCACACATACAAACACATACAAAAAAAAAAAAACATTTGTAAAGATTATAGTCACTTAGTACTAGGGTTGGGTATCGTTTGAATTTTATCAATTCCCGATTACGATTCTTTTCGTTCCCAGTTTCGATTCCAATGTGATTAAATAATGATATCAAACAGGGGTGTCCAAACTCGGTCCTGGAGGGCCAGTGTCCTGAAGAGTTTAGCTCCAACCCCAATTAAACACACCTGAACCAGCTAATCAAGCTCTTACTAGGCATACTAGAAACTTAAAGGCAGGTGTGTTGAGGCAAGTTGGAGCTTTTTTGCAAACCATTTATTGGAGCTGAATACCATGAACAAAAAAATCAACAGGCTACATAAAAACTGGACTCTTTAAGAGCTGTTTGTGTGCAAAATAGAACTGCATGATTCTGGATAAATTGAGTTTGTTTGTTTTTTTTCCCCCCAATGGAAGTTGTGGTTCTCTCATGATTCCGAAGAAAAAAATATTAGACAACTAAACAAAATCACATGTAATTTATGAATTAATGACTAAATGACTCACTCAAGATGTACTTGTTTCATTAATTGATGAATCAGTGTTCTTGAACGAATCTCTTGTATGATTCAAAGACAAATACATTTTAACAGCCCCTTTTCGCCACCTAAATTACTGGAGTAACAATGTAATCGATAATCTTCATTTGAAATGTCAAATTACTTTCAAGAGGTGATTTAAGAGGTGATTTTAATCGCTACCATGCACGTTGTACACACAGTTTATATATGAACTATACAATTTTATCCCAGTACTTCTGTGATTTGAATGTTTGTAACACAGAACTAATGATACTGTGTGGCTGAAAAGACTGTAAAGCCGTTTCATTCATGACAGACAGCTGCTCTCTTTAAGTCAACGGCAGCGTGAACCGAAATTTAAATGTTCAAATCACACTGATGTGATCGTACTCCGCACGGACGAACCAACAAGTGATCACAACATTGATCGCACACGTCAAAGGTTGAGGAATGAAACAGGCGAATCATTGTAATTTAGGAATAGAATCACATTGGTCTTTGAATCGCGTTCGCGATCTTTAACGATCTGTTAAATTAAAGTGCTTTGTCATGTTGGTGGAGACACCTCTCTTGCAACATGTTTAGCTATCACAGATATTATACTTAGCTTTTTTGCCTTCTGATTGCAACAGTAGCCA
>NW_015632722.1:438345-445764 GCF_001515625.1 Sinocyclocheilus rhinocerous
AAAAAATGCTAAAAAAGTGGGCGTGGTGCGCAGCGGAGCGGAGGAGAGGTGAAGAGGGGAGACAGACAACACACACAGCTTTGCGTTCAGACCGTTTCATTTCGCTCCCATAGAGTTAAAAACACATAAATGCACAGCCATTTGCACTCTGCATCGAAAACATACATATGAACGCGCTGTTGCACCTCCGAGAACTTTTAAGGCTTATTCTGTGGCATTTATTGCCTTTTGATGGATTGTGTCACAGAGCTGTAAAAACGGTTATGCTTACCAAGTGAATGAATCGCGTTTGTGCCGAACTCTTATTACAAAGCAAAAACACTCTTCTTCGACCCACGAACGTTTCGAGAAGGGTCTGGCTGCAGACTTGCACTTGCACACATTCTCAGACTTGCACTTGCACACATTCTCAGACTTGCACTCGCAGACACTTGCGCTTCCGCTAGTGACATCCAGGGCCGTAGCTGGGGTTTGCGGGGCCCCAGTGCAGGTTTTTGCTAGTGGGTCTTGTTTGAAACGGTTTCATTTGCATGTTCGTTCTATTTATTTATTTGTGCTATTTACAATGTTTAAGTTTTTTCAAGTTTGTAGGTGTCCAGGTACAGAAACCGAATAATCAAATGTAAAATAGCACTGCATAGTCTTCACTGTAAAAAATTAAATATAGTCAAACCAAAAATTATTCAGACACCTTCAACATTTCTCACATTATCACAGTTTATTTGCTATAGTTTAGAAAATGGTAATAAAATATGATCTTGATAATGTCAGATAACTTTGATATAAAGGTATGTAATGGATTACAATCAACCAAAAATTCAGACAACTGTTAGTATGACAATATTTACACATCAATATTTTGTTGACCAATTACCAAGCAATGCTTAATTTTGTTCAGTCTTTGGTGTAAAAAGGTCGCATTCGCAATTAAAGAAAAAACTTAAAGGGGTCATATGATGCGATTTCAAGTTTTCCTTTCTCTTTGAAGTGTTACAAGCTCTTGGTGCATAAAGAAGATTTGTAAAGAGGTTCAAACAGACGATTGTGGAAGTGGTTCGACCAAATGGACGCAATCTACAGAGGTAGACCAACGAGCATTGGGAGGGAGGGTGCCCTGGACTCGGCCACGCCGTTGTTGGAGAACACGATCGAGGATGGTACGTTGTGTTATGTTAACTAAAATTTAACGCTTGAAAGCTTAACTGTACTGACTTTGACCGTTGATTCCTATTTTATTTTTTTATTTTCACTGTAAAATCATGGCAATGAAGCACAAAGTCCTAAACACCGCAGGGTGTGGTCACAGGTATAAAACAAATTTGATGTATTTCATATGTCATAATATGTACATATAGGATATATATCGTTATATACCGTGTGTCATGAATTCCTGTTGCTTACCATAAATACATTATTGGTAGCTACTGTAAATGTGATGTTTACTGTAAATGTGATTTCTAACTATTTTCTTCATTTTGGACCAGGCAAGCGGAAACGGAGCCTGCACCATGTGTTTTTGCACCTTTTGTACTTTGATAACGTTTAAATTTATTTTTGTTGTATTTATGTCTTTTGTATATCCGTTTTGCACTACATACATTTGCACATTGTTTAAAGTTGGCTGCTTACATTTTCACTTACATTTTTTTCATGTATCAGACAATTGTTTACAGTTCTTGCACAAGGTACACTGCCACATTGTTTCTGCTGCTGGTGGTAAATCCCAAGCATTCACATAGGCCACTCCATGACTCCCACAAAAGGTTATGTAGAGCACAACATGTCAGCACCATGGATTTCACAAGCTTGACAGCACAGTCATTTCATTTCATAAGGCATCGCCATCTTCCTTTTAATCGACCAAAGGCATTTTCAACAACTACGCGTGCTCTGCAGATTTTCATGTTGTAGACCTGCTGTTCTGCTGTCAGGTGTCCAGTGTCAATGAATGGTTTTAAGAGCCAGTTCTGCAAGGGATAGGCAGAGTCTCCTAGGATGTAGTAGCCAGCAGTCACCCCACCTATGTTTCTGGTGTTAGCTGGTATGTGGTTTCCACGGCTTGCCAACTCCCACAGTGTTGACAGTCTCAAAACCCGAGCATCATGCAGGCTTCCAGGCAGTCCTGTGAAAACATTCCAGAAAAGTCCCTTTCCATCCACAACACCTTGAAGGATGATGGAGTGCCAGCCTTTACGGTTGAAATAGTCACAGTGATATTCCTCTGGTGCTATGATGGGGATGTGTGATCCATCAATAGCACCAATACAGTGTGGGAGTCCCCACCTGTTCTCAATGTAGGCAGCCATTTCTTTAAACTTTTCTTGACTTGATTTGCTATGCATACTGCAATTAACAATTCGCTTATAACGTGATCTGAATTCTATGATACAGCTGCTACACTCCATGAAAGTACTATAATTGCTGTAAGCCCAACTAAATACACAAATAGTACATTCCAGTTCAAGAGTATCCTACTATTAACTACATTGTACATGGGCTACTGATTGGAAATTATTTATTATTAGAGGTAAGGCTGTGTTGACAGTATGACGTTTATGAAAGAGTTATACGGGTTCACCTTGTCTTAAAACTGTGAAACGCCAACTGCAAACCAACCCCACTAGTGAGGCGTGCATCTGAAGGCAATCTGTTCGCGGTTAATGTAGAAATGAATGCCCACAGAAGATATTAAAAGCATTGGAGATTTCGGGCAAAAAAGGTAATCCCCAATTCACTTTACGGTTCTAAAATCCGCGACGCTTGACGTTGTATTCTCACTTACATGAACTAGGAAAAGTGCTTGCTGCTGCTGCTAATGCCACTGCTGTTATATGAACAATACATGCTTAGTAATTACTCCTCACGCGAACAACCTGCACGTAGTTTTACAACTTGTATGTTTTCTAGTTTAAAAACGTACATCTGACGAACGCAATAATGCACAGAAAACAGAGTGAAAACCGTTTACTTATCTAGCTGTTGAGTTTCAAAGAACTCTGAAAGTGCGCTGCAGGAATCTCAAGTGAATGCTAGCCAGCCATATAAATGCAAGGCAGTAAGCTCATTGGCTGCATATGCAGCATGAACCAATCAGCTTGTGCCAAGTCGTTTAACTCTCTGAATATCATCAGTTACGTTAACACCTCGTCAGAATGCGTGATTTTTCTGTACATTTCTGCCATATGTACATTAACTGACAGTCACCACTGATAAGCTACCACTAAATATTGTAGAAACTTAATTTGCTGTAAAGTCGCTTTGCAATGATTTGTATCGTGAAAAGCGCTATACAAATAAACTTTAATTGAAAAATTGAATTGAATTATAGTAGCGCTTGCTGTTTGTCCTTTCTCCGATCACAAATGCAGACATGGTTTTATGTTTACGCGGCGCGATGCAACACGTAAAAAGACAGTATAAGTCATTATAATCCGTAATTATGTCCCCACTGGATGCAACAAATGCCTCGTTTATGAGCTTTGTAAAAATCGACGCGTTTCAGAAAGGCGGGGCATAGAGGAGAAACAATAATGTACAGTATGTGGAAAATAATGTGTTTTTTTAGCCTTAAACCGCATAAACACATTTCATTACACCAAATACACAAAATAATGTTCTTTTTAGCAACATCATATGACCCTTTTAAGTATCCGATTCTGGAATCGGAATCGATTTTCGATTCCCAACCCTACTTAGTACAGTACCATTCAAAAGTTTAAGGTGCATTAGATTTTTTTTTTCTTTTTCTAAATCCTGAAAAAAATCACTTTTCAACAAAAATATCAAGCAGCACAACTGTTTCCAACATTGATAAAACAACATGGAGTAATGTCAGAAGAAAATAGAAATAAATGACATTTTAAATATATTAAACTAGAAACTAAGTAAATTGTAATAATATTTTGCTGTATTTTTTATCAAATAAATGCAGCATTGGTGAGTTGATTTGATAAGGGATTTTATTCAAAAACATAAAAAAATCTTACCAACCCCAAACACATTTCCCCCCCACCACATTTCATGCAGATTTTTAACAAACTGCAAGAGGATCAAATTGCTGACCAACCTGTGATTTTTTCCACTTCCTTCTCTAAAAGTGGTGCAGTGTCACTGTCTTGGTCGTCTGCAATCGAGTTAATGGAGTAACCCCTTTTGTAGTGCTATTATTGCAAAGGTCTAGGTGTAAGTTTTGGACTGAACTTGAGTTAGTTTAAGTATGACATCCACAAATCCTGAAACAAAAACAAGACATTTCAGATAATGCAATTGATGTAATTTGTGTTTTGTCAGAATCCATAAGCTTTAATCTATTTGAGGTGTTGTTTCATCAACAAATCAATAATCGTGGGATCAATGCTGTTTATTTAGTTTTCATAAATTTCTGTCTAGTTCTCCACATCAGTGTTTGATATCATCAGTCCATTTTCTATTGGTTCTTCCTCTTCTGTCTGGACCATCCATCATGCCATCCATATGTTTTGAATATTTCTTGTTAAATGGTTTTTGGTTAAAAGAAAAACAATAACAATACTCACTTGGAGGTCAACTGTATCTACCGGGAAGCCCAAACCTCTTGTAGCACCTTGCTGAAAATGTCCAAGCACTATAGATAATGTAAAATACTGTATCATGTAGGTTTTAAATTCCCATTATCTCTAGTGTAGAACTTAAAGGCACAATATGTAAGAATTTTTTTTATTAAAATATCCAAAAACCACTAGAACAGTGTTATATATTTTGCTGACTTGTGTACTTGCATTATCCCAAATGTTTCGAAGAATGTTTAAATCCAGAGAAATAAGCAATTTTAACTAGTGACACGGACCGTGTCTATAGTTTCATTCTTTCACCTGCCAATGACGTCATAACCCCTCGATTTCCGGTTTTGTTTTGTAGAAAACATGGAAACACCAAAGATGCTTTAATATGTTGTGCGTTTTAATAGACCGGTGATGACCGCACAGAGTAGCATTTAACAGAACTTTCAAATGTATCTAGTATGATAAAACAGCGCTGTTTCCCCCCACCCCCACCCCCACATACGCACGACCAGAAGGAGCGGAAGCGGTCGATTGTGGCATAATAAAAGCTCCGCTGCTTTCGAGCCGTGTGTCACGCTCGTTCAGCGGCCTCGTTTCGCTTCGACGGCTTTCAGCCTCACCCTGCTTCATTCTACTACGTTAATAAATCATTAGCTCATCCATGAACATGATTTCTGCCCGAGTCCCGTCGGATTGCTTCGGCTGTGGGGATGAAGACGACAACTCCCATGATTCCACACTCAGTCACGGCATCATCAAACTAGCCTTTGCCTCTTTGTTTATTTTGAATACGCTCCCTCCAGCGGCGAAAATTACATATTGTGCCTTTAAGCACATGACAGCATCTGAACATAACGCAGCACAAAGGTTAACAGAACAGATCAGCTGACATAAGCCACAACATCCAACATTTTTATGTCAGTAGCATCAGTGATACAGATGTCACTCTTTGTCTTATGTACCTGAATCCTGGAGAAAATAAAGATGAAATTCAGTTCTTTTACACTTCAAGAGCTACTTTTGGGGCCGTCTACTTGTCTTTACTGGACCCAGCATATTAAATGATTTTTATCCTCTATAGCCACACAAACTGTTTTAATGACTTCTAGAAGTGGTAAGTATTTAATACACCGGGAAACATTAATGCTGCATTTAAGGACAGTCAGCCACATATTAGGCTTGTTTGAGATGAGCAAAATCTGCGCAGAACCGATCACCGCGAGATGCATGCCGGTTAGAAAAGTGTCCGAGTTACGTCCGACTTGCTCTGATGTCATGCTGACGTGTGCCAAAAAACTCTCGCGACGGCGAGGCGGCTGTGTCGGATTGTGCAGTTGCTCTCCACCGACTGCGCTGATCAAAAGCATGATGGGAAACGACTGACTGACGACACAGCTTAATGCTCATTGGTTCAGACAACCGTGATGCTGTGTTCTCTTCTAAAATGTTTTATTTCTTTATCTGGTTTCATGTGATTTAAGTATTTAAATTATGCATGAATATTCCCAAACACTATGACAGTGCGATCTCTGTGTGAGATATGTGATTGTTGTCATATTTCTATAAAAATCTAAAATACATGTTTGTATTAAAGTAAAAATGAATGATAAATACACCTTTCGTATGGAATTAAATAGCAAGCACTTTGAGTGTCTTGTTCATCTGATTTCTTTTTATATAAAAGGCAACAGAACTGAAATTATATCAGCAGCAAAGCACGAGTGAGAATAACGCGATATCTGTCTTTGATCTCGTTGGTATCTGTTCACTTCGAGAGGGCAGAACTGTCCGTCTTATGCCGAGTTCACACTGCACGATTTTCAAAGACGTCGCATCACTGTTGGTTTCACACTGCGTGACTATCTGGGGTAGCATTCAGTTGTTGCTGTGTTCACACTGCAGGATGGATCTGCGACAGGAGGTTACACACTGCATGACTTCACAATAGGAAGAATCGCCGACAGCTCTGTCTGGCTCTCGCCTACATTTCAGGCGAGGCCAGGCGCATCTCAAACAAGCCTATTCTGTTTTGTCTGATCTGCAGCTGTGTTGATCACATGACATCTTGAGACTTCCTGCTCTGGAAAACACCATAGTCTAAACACTCTGGACCGACTGACTGTATATAGTCTATGGACAGGTTTACTACTATGACATATAAGTCTAATATCTGCAGCCATAAACGCATTTGTTTGACGTGAGCAGTGTTTTCGCATGTCATGTGATTGAACAGAAAGTTATCACAGCAAGTACACAATGGCTGTAACTGAAAATATTTGTATTTTTTAGCATTTATAAACATGTTTGTAGCTATTCCTAGCTTAGCGATATCAAGGCTCCCTGGTGTATAATCGCAAATATTAAAAAGGGAAACGATATCGAGGGCCATTGATCGTTAAGTTGCTATGAAACTGTTACTTTATCTTCTTACATTTGATCTGTTTGTGCACCATGAAAATGCTTTTGACATTTAAAAAATGTGTGGCTAGAAGACAGCTGCAGTGCAACGGTCCTCAATGAAACAGCCACTCCTAACTTTACTTTCATGAGTGTTTGCAGGACTGTTAGGAGAGGTGGAGGTGTAGCTGCTCTATTTAAAGGGGTCATATGATGCTGCTAAAAAGAACATTATTTTGTGTATTTGGTGTAATGAAATGTGTTTATGCGGTTTAAGGTTAAAAAAACATTATTTTCCACATACTGTACATTATTGTTTCTCCTCTATGCCCCGCCTTTCTGAAACGCGTCGATTTTTACAAAACTCATCGGTCTGAAAAAGCGAGGTATGCTGTGATTGGCCAGCTATCCAGTGAGTTGTGATTGGCCGAATACCTCAAGCATGTGGCGGAAATGTTACGGCCCTTACCATATTGTGATG